>NC_084622.1:8024772-8324772 GCF_033978795.1 Nerophis ophidion
TCTTGTAGTGTTGTCCCAATACCAATATTTTGGTACCGGTACCAAAATGTATTTCAATACTTTTTGGTACTTTTCTAAATAAAGGGGACCGCAAAAAATGGCATTATTGGCTTTATTTTAACAACAAATCTTAGGGTACATTAAACATATGTTTCTTATTGCAAGTTTGTCATTAAAGAGAATAGTGAACATACTAGACAACTTGTCTTTTAGTAGTAAGTAAACAAACAAAGGCTTCTAATTTAGCTGCTGACGTATGCAGTAACATATTGTGTCATTTATCATTCTATGATTTTGTCTATATTATGAGGGACAAACTGTAAAAAAAAAATGAAAATAATTCACTAGTTCATTTACTGTTAATATCTGGTTATTTTCTGTTTTAAAATGTTTTATGAACACTTCTTTTATAATGTAATAATCACTTATTCTGTTGTTTGGATACTTTACATTAGTTTTTGATGATAGCAAAAATGTGGGTATTAAACTGATACCAAGTAGTTACAGGATCATACATTGGTCATAATTCATCTCCTCACGTGTACAGGGACATATTTCCTGAATTTATAAACATAATATACATTTTTTTTAAATGAAAGAAGATTTTGTGATGCTATAAAATATTGATGTAATCACAGTAGTATCAACTTGATACGCTCCAGTACTTGGTATCATTACAGTGGATGTCAGGTGTAGATGCACCCATGGCGTTTGTTTACATTGTTTACATTACAAACAAGGAGGGGGAAATGGTCACCATTTTGTGAACAAATGCATGAGGAAATTGTCCAACACGTTAAGAACAACGTTTCTCAACCAGCTATTGTAAGGAATTTAGCAATTTCACCATATACGGTCTGTAATATCATCAAAAGGTTAAGAGAATCTGGAGAAATCCCAGTAAGTAAGCGGCGAGGCTGAAAACCAACATTGAACGGATCCCTCAGACGGTACTTCATCAAAAAGCAACATCAGTGAGTAAAGGATATCACCAAATGGGCTCAGGAACACTTCAGAAAACCACTTTCAGTAACTGAAGTTCATCGCTACATCTGTAAGTGCAAGTTAAAACTATACTATGCAAAGCCAAAGCCATTTATCAACAACACCCGGAAATGCCGCCGGCTTTGCTGGCTCGAGCTCTTCTAAGATGGACTGATGCAAAGTGTAAAAGTGGTCTGTGGTCTGACGAGTTCACATTTCAAATTGTTTTTGGAAACTGTGGATGCCGTGTCCTTCAGAACAAAAAGGAAAAGAACCATCCTGATTGTTCTAGGCTCAAAGTTGAAAAGCCAGTATCTGTGATGGTATGGGGGTGTATTAGTGCCCAAAGCATGGCTAACTTACACATCTGTGAAGGCACCATTAATGCTGAAAGGCACATACAGGTTTTGGAGCAACATATGCTGCCATCCAAGCAACGTTATCATGGACGCTCCTGCTTATTTCAGTGAGACAATGCCAAGCCACGTTACAGGAGTGTGGCTTCATAGTAAAAGAGTATCTGCAACTTGTGAGTTCAAATATAAATTTTTCCCGTTTAATATGTTTTTACAATTATATATAATTTTGACAGTACTACGTAGAGATATGCTTTAATTGCTGATGCGGGTTTATTGATTTATAAATGCACCGAAAAATAGCGCGTCTTGTACACTACTGCAGTGTTTCAATGCACAGTAGTGTACAAGCGTGTTTCTGTATAAGATTTCTCCAGCCGTGGTGACATAAACTATGTGTATTTATTAAAGTTGGACATCAGTGTGAAATGCACAGCCCACCACTGACTAATCGGAATCAAGCACACAATTTAAGAGCACGTCCATCATTTCATGGCGAACAATCAATTTGTCTTGCTTGCATTTTTTCCTTGCTAAGATCGCACGGCCCCCTCTGAAAGTGGACGGAATGTTCTCTACATCCACATCTTCATTGCAAATCGTAAATCTGTTATTATTCAATTTATGATACATCGTCCTTCATGCTCCGTGAGGCTTTTTCTGTTTGTTACTGTGGTTGGACTTTGAAGTGGCGTAGGACGACATTGCGACACACAAGGGCTGTTTCTAATACTTTTAACGTGCTCGGGATCACTTCTCAGTCTGGTGTAGTGTGTGAAAAACATTCAAACAGTCGTTATAAATGAATGAAAGAATTGAATTGATTAACGTGGACCCCGACTTAAACAAGTTGAAAAACTTATTCGGGTGTTACCATTTAGTGGTCAATTGTACGGAATATGTACTGTACTGTGCAATCTACTAATAAAAGTACCAATCAATCAATCAATCAATGAATGCTGTGATGGAAATGAAAAGCTATATACTGTATATATATACAGTGGGGCAAAAAAGTATTTAGTCAGCCACCGATTGTGCAAGTTCTCCCACTTAAAATGATGACAGAGGTCCGTAATTTTCATCATAGGTACACTACAACTATGAGAGACAGAATGTGAAAAAAAAATCCAGGAATTCACATTTTAAGAATTTTAAAGAATGTATTTGTAAATTATGGTGGAAAATAAGTATTTGGTCAACCATTCAAAGCTCTCACCGATGGAAGGAGGTTTTGCCTCAAAATCTCACGATACATGGACCCATTCATTCTTTCCTTAACACGGATCAATCGTCCTGTCCCCTTAGCAGAAAAACAGCCTCCAAACACGACAAGTTGAGTTCATACCAAAAAGTTCTATTTTGGTTTCATCTGACCACATGACATTCTCCCAATCCTCTGCTGTATCATCCATGTATCCATTTTGGTATAAACTCAACTCGTCATGTTTGGAAGAAGAAGAATACTGAGTTGCATCCCAAGAACACCATACCTACTGTGAAGAATGGGGGTGGAAACATCATGCTTTGGGGCTGTTTTTCTGCTAAGAGGACAGGACGATTGATCCGTGTTAAGGAAAGAATGAATGGGGCCATGTATCGTGAGATTTTTAGCCAAATCCTCCTTCTGAGAGCTTTGAATGGTTGACCAAATACTTATTTCCCACCATAATTTAAAAATAAATTATTTAAAATTCCTACATTGTGGATTCCTAGATTATTTTTTTTCACATTTTGTCTCTCACAGTTGAATTGTACCTATGATGAAAATTACAGACCTCTGTCATCATTTTAAGTGGGAGAACTTGCACAATCGGTGGCTGACTAAATACTTTTTTGCCCCACTGTATGTGCTCCAGTCACTCTTTCAACAACAACAAAAAAAGAGTTGTATAAATTATTGTAAACTCAAGACAACCATGACATTATGTTTTTCCAACTTTTCACCATGACTTTATAAGTGTTAAACATGCTCGTATTATCATTAAAGACTTTTAACTTGTTAACAAAAACGTCTCTTTCATGAATAAATAAATACAAATTATATATGAATGAGGTTGATTCCCTTGACTTGGTCAACTGAAAAGTAGCTCGCCTGCAGAAAAAGTGTGGGAACTTTGGGCTCCGGCATCTGTCACGAAAAGGGTTGTGAAGGGGACTGGTGATGATGGGGAAGGTAAGGTGGCGTCAGGGGAGACGAGAGTCACTCGATCTTCACTGGCGTCGCGCTTCTTTAACTTGACACGCTTGGCTTCAGGCGTGGGAGGAAGGGGGAGAGGATTTCCACCACAGCTGTAATAACCGGAGAAACGGTCCGTGTGACGTTGAGGACCCAGTCAAAACTGGCTATAAAGGGCTAAAAAAGCAGCACTGTCGGTTATAAATCACACCAGCTTTTATGTTCTCGAATCAAATGTTTGGTTTTGTGGAGGAGGGAAAGAGGGAGGAGGCTGGACTGGTGATGTGAGATGATTCTTGAGTCGAGCAGCTGTGTTCACACCCTCTGCCTGTTGTCTATTTCTTTCTGGATAGAAGTCAGCTCCAGGAAAGTGAAGCAAACGCCTTCGCCGCGCTACAGTATCTACACTATATTGCCCAAAGTATTTGGCCACCTGCCTGAACCTGAAGTGCTATCCCTTTTTGAACCCACAGAGTTCAATATGATGTCGGCCCACCTGTTGCGGCTATTACAGTTTCAACTCTTCTGGAAATGCTGCAGAGTGTGTTTATAGGAATTTTTCGACCATTCTTCCAAAAAAGCATTTCCTTAACATGGTTGATCCGTGTTAAGGAAAGAATGAATGAGGCCGTGTGTCGTGAGATTTTGAGCCAAAACTTTCCATCAGTGAGAGCTTTGAATGGTTGACCAAATAGTTATTTTAAACCATAATTTACAAAAAAATTCTGTAAAATTCCTACAATGTGAATTCCTAGATTTTTTTTTTCACATTCTGTCTCTCACAGTTGAAGTGTACCTATGATGAAAATTACAGACCTCTGTCATCATTTTAAGTGGGAGAACTTGCACAATCGGTGGCTGAATAAATACTTTTTTGCCCCACTGTATTTGTTTGTAGTAAAAAACATTCATGAAGTTTGGTTCTTTTATAGATTTATTATGGGTCTCCTGAAAATGTGAGCAAATATGCTGGGTAAATAGTATACATACAGCAATTTACTAACTACTAAAAGACAAGTTGCCTAGTATGTCACTATTTTATTTAAGGACAAAATTGCATATGTTTAATGTACCCTAAGATTTTTTGTTAAAATAAAGCCAATAATATCATTTTATGTGGTCCCCTTTATTTAGAAACATACCGAAAAGTATCAAAATAATTTTGGTACCGGTACCAAAATATTGGAATCGGGACAACCCTGATAAAATTATTTTTTTTGTGATAAATGATAAATGATAAATGGGTTGGACTTGTATAGCGCTTTTCTACCTTCAAGGTACTCAAAGCGCTTTGACACTACTTCCACATTTACCCATTCACACACACATTCACACACTGATGGAGGGAGCTGCCATGCAAGGCGCTAACCAGCACCCATCAGGAGCAAGGGTGAAGTGTCTTGCTCAGGTCACAACGGACGTGAGGAGGTTGGTACTAGGTGGGAATTGAACCAGGGACCCCCGGGTTGTGCACGGCCACGCCGTCCCATAGAGTAATTAGAGCACATACTTGTTGGTCACAAAAAACATTCACAAAGTTGTTTTTTTTTAATGAATTTATTATAGGTCTACTGAAAATGTGAGCAAATCTGTTGGGTCAAAAGTATACGTACAGCAATGTTAATATTTGCTTACATGTCCCTTGGCAAGTTTCACTGCAACAAGGCGCTTTTGGTAGCCATCCACAAGCTTCTGGTTGATTTTTGGACCACTCTTCTTGACAAAATTGGTGCAGTTCAGCTAAATGTGTTGGTTTTCTGAACATGGACTTGTTTCTTCAGCATTGTCCACATGTTTAAGTCTGAACTTTGGGAAGGCCATTCTAAAACCTTAATTCTAGCCTGATTTAGCCATTCCTTGACCACTTTTAACGTGTGTTTGGGGTCATTGTCCTGTTGGAACACCCAACTGCGCCCAAGACCCAAGCTCCGGGCTAATAATTTTAGGTTGTCCTGACTAATTTGGAAGTAATTCTCCTTTTTCATTGTCCCATTTGAGCCATATCACGACAGACAGCGGCACGGGAGAAAGCGCGGATGAATTCGGCGATCGCCTTCTAACCTACGATTGGTATTTGTTTGTTTGGCATTAAATGGGGGTGGAGGGAAAGGCTGTATGCAAATATAGCTACAAATGAGGCATAATTATGCAATATGTACATACAGCTAGCCTAAATAGCATGTTAGCATCGATTAGCTTGCAGTCATGCCGTGACCAAATATGTCTGATTAGCACATAATTAGCACAGAAGTCAATAACATCAACAAAACTCACCTTTGTACCATTGGTAGCAAAACAGGCCTAGACCACCACCATGCTTGACGGTATGCATGGTGTTCCTGGGATTAAAGGCCTTACCTTTTCTCCCCCAAACAAATTGCTAGGTATTGTGGCCAAACAGCTCAATTTTTGTTTCATCTGACATCACATGGACAAAGATAAGACTTTCTGGAGGAAAGTTCTGTGGTCAGATGAAAAAAAATTCAACCAGAAGCTTGTGGTGGATGGCTTCCAAAATCGCCTTATTGCAGTGAAACTTGCTAAGGGACATGTAACCAAATATTATCATTGATGTATGTAAAGTATACTTGTGACCCAGTAGATTTGGTCACATTTTCAGTAGACCCATAATAAATTCATAAAAGAACCAAACTTCATGAATGTTTTTTGTGACAAACGAGCATGTGCATAAGAAAAAAATAAAAGTTGTAGAAATTATAGGAAAGTCCAGACAGCCGTGGCATTATGTTTTTTACAAGTCTATGTAAACTTTTGTATCCTTTCTTTCATGAAGACAAGAATATACGTTGATGTATTACCTGATTCTGATATATTGCATTGATTGGAATTAGACAGTAGCTATGAAATCGTCCACATTTTCTAATGGAGGAGAAAAAAAGTCCTCCTTTCTGTCCAATACCACATGAAACTGGTTGTTTTTGGCATCTTATTTGTCCAGCTTCCATACTCCTTTTTATACCCTTTACAAGAAATACATTGGCGGCAAACTCCGTAGCGTGCTAGCTTGTGCACGCTAGCTTCCTGAGACTCTTATTTTGTTAGCACAGGCAGGATGAAGCAGCGCTTTTATTGTGAAGACAGGAACTGTGCGGTCTGTCTTAGAGTTTTGACGGCAGCTTACGGCGCGAGTCTGTTGAAATAAAAAGTGTTTCTCGCCTTCCTGTCGGTCAATTTTTCTTAATAATGATCTGGCAGCAGCCAGCGTCACCTCACAAGACACTCGGATGCCGCGAATGTCAATCAAGTGACGAAAGAGGTTTACTTTTTGAATGCCTGGCTGGCGATCGACTGACACACCCTCCGCCATCGACCAGTAGCTCGTGATCAGCGTAATGAGTACCCCTGCTCTAAGGTGCATGAATATTAACCATGGTATGATGTTACTCCATTACAGAAAACTAATACAAATATATATTAAGCGGAACTTAATGTGGTCTCTGAGAGGAGTACTGATTATATCTAAGATTCCTATCTTTCATGAAGACAAGAATATAAGTTGGTGTATTACCTGATTCTGATGACTTGCATTGATAGGAATTATAGTGCTGATAAGGTCCACGTTTTAAAATGGAGGAGAAAAAAAGTTCCTCTTTTCTGTCTAATACCACATGAAAGTCGTTGGTTTTTGGCATCTTATATGTTCAGCTTCAAAATTCGTTTTTATACACTTTACAAGAAATACATTGGCGGCAAACTCCGTAGCTTACTAGCTTGTTTGCTCTGGCTTTCGGAGACTCTTATTTGGTTAGCGCAGGCGCGATGGAGCGGCACTTTTATTGTGAACACAGGAACTGTGCGATCGATTGAAATAAAACGTGTGTTTTTTCCTTTACACTTTTGATTGATTGATTGATTGAAACTTTTATTAGTAGATTGCACAGTATAATATTACGTATAATTGACCACTAATTGGTAACACCCTAATAAGTTTTTCAACTTGTTTAAGTCAGCTCCTGTGACCACCTGGCTCTGTTTGATTGGTCCAACGTAACCCGTGACTGCATGTGATTAGTGAAACGTAGGCATGCGTAATCCTACTTTGATTGTCCGTCATAAACCAAAACAAACATTAACAGATCGATAAAAAAGTAGCGAGTAGCGAGCTGAATGTAGATCAATGGAGCGGAGTAAAAGTAGCGTTTGTTCTCTATAAATATACTCAAGTAAAAGTAAAAGTATGTTGCATATAAACTACTCGTAGAAGTACAATTTATCTCAAAAGTTACTCATGTAGATGTAACGGAGTAAATGTAGGGCGGTACTACCCACCTCTGGTTAAATGTAAGTTGTGTGTTTGATCAAAGATTCTATTACTGCCCAAAACAGCAATTCAAATCTGCTGAAACAGCTACAAAAGCAACATGCTTCGACGAAACTAGTAAAAAGAGACACAGACTCCGATGCCACTTCACCTCCACCTAAGGGACTGCTAGCCAGGACAAGATTGATAGAGTCATTGCAGCGTATGTGCCTTAAGACATGCAGGCAGCTAATTAGCATGACACCGGCGTCAAACAACAAATGGCATGGAAAACATTTTCCACGTACCAGGACAGTGAGTACATAAAAATGGAAAGCAAGCTAAAGAAAACTCGCCAAACTCTGCCTCTGCTCATCATTCATCACTGAAGGTACACACTCTGACAATCCTCTTATATACTCTTTTATTCTAGACTTCTAGAGTGTTTATCACATCACTCTAAATGTATATACTATAAAGTTCACAAACATAAAGAAAGATCCTAATGGGCCAGGCCAATCTTTCCTTATCTGTAAACTAAAACTGGGAAAATGCGTAGAGCATACTTGCCAACCTTGAGACCTCCGAATTCGGGAGATGGGGGTGGGGGGATGTTGTAGGCGGCAGGTCTTTTGGGGGGGTTAAAGTGTGTGTGTGTGTGTGTGGGGGGCGGGGGTGTAGTTGAAGTGTGCGGGTTTGGGTGGTAGCGGGGGGGTTTGTATTGGAGTCTCCGGGAAGAGTTAGTGCTGCAAGGGGTTTTGGCCATTTGTTCTGTTGTGTTTATGTTGCGTTACGGTGCGAATGTTCTCCCGAAATGTGTTTGTCATTCTTGTTTGGTGTGGGTTCACAGTGTGGCGCTTATTAACTGGGGAAATGCGTAGAGCATACTTGCCAACCTTGAGACCTCCGAATTCGGGAGATGGGGGTGGGGGGATGTTGTAGGCGGCAGGTCTTTTGGGGGGGTTAAGGTGGTGGGGTGGGGGGGGGTGTAGTTGAGGTGTGCGGGTTTGGGTGGTAGCGGGGGGGTTTATATTGTAGTCTCCGGGAAGAGTTAGTGCTGCAAGGGGTTTTGGCCATTTGTTCTGTTGTGTTTATGTTGCGTTACAGTGCGAATGTTCTCCCGAAATGTGTTTGTCATTCTTGTTTGGTGTGGGTTCACAGTGTGGCGCTTATTAACTGGGGAAATGCGTAGAGCATACTTGCCAACCTTGAGACCTCCGAATTCGGGAGATGGGGTGGGGGAATTGGGGTGGGGGGTGTTGTAGGCGGCAGGTCTTTTGGGGGGGTTAAGCTGGTGGGGGGGGGTGGCGTTGAGGTGTGCGGGTTTGGGTGGTAGCGGGGGGTTTATATTGTAGTCTCCGGGAAGAGTTAGTGCTGAAAGGGGTTTGGGGCATTTGTTCTGCTGTGTTTATGTTGCGTTACGGTGCGGATGTTCTCCCGAAATGTGTTTGTCATTCTTGTTTGGTGTGGGTTCACAGTGTAGCACATATTTGTAACAGTGTTAAAGTTGTTTATACGGCCACCCTCAGTGTGACATGTATGGCTGTTGATGAAGTATGCCTTGCATTTACTTGTGTGTGTTGCATATATTATGTGAGTTTGTACGGAGTAAAAACGAACGTCACGACAGGTTGTAGAGGACGCTAAAGGCAGTACCTTTATTGTTGTCTGGGTGTAAATCGGGAGAAATTCGGGAGAATGTTTGCCCCGGGAGATTTTTGGGAGGGACAATGAAATTCGGGTGTCTCCCGGGAAAATCGGGAGGGTTGGCAAGTATGGCGTAGAGTGTTCTGGGCTTCAGTACAGTGTTGATCTCCTGAAGGTATGATTTTTTTTCACAATTCGTTGAGAGAAAAATATGTCTGGTAAGTGCCTTCCTTGGGTGAAGCCCGCTTTACAGTTATCTTGTTATTATGCTGTTTGTTACTTATGTATGTTATGTTGCAGCTATTTAAAATAGTTTTATCAATTTGTTCTGGCCTGAAATAAATTGGCCCTTTAAAACATATCTTTGTGTTTGTGTGTACAGTATGTAGACCACAAAGCTTTGCAGAGTTCAGTGATGCAAATGCATGTCAAGTTGATCAACAGATTGTATTATTCTCCCGTGCAATAAAAGTACTGAAATGAAGGCTAAAAGGGCATTACTGGGAGCCTTAAAAGTAACTAAATTGTTATTTTTCACAGTAACGCATTACTTTTTGGTGTAAGTAACAGAGTTAGTAACTGAGTTACTTTTAGAATAAATGAACTAGTAACTGTAAGTAGTTACTGGTTTTCAGTAACCAACCCAACACTGGGCACCACGCAGTAGCCCAGTCAAGAATGATAAGAACACGCTAAAAATTATAGATTCATTACAGATTATTTATGATAACCAGCACAATTCATAAAAGAAATGCCTCAGCTTTGGAGTTTCATCGGTTCTGTGACAGAGCTCCTAACCCAAAATACGTGTCTCTAAAATAAATATTCCAAATTAATTTAAATGCAATTATTCAGTTCTGGGCTCCCCCAAAAAACATCCTAATTTAAACATAATCATCTGGAATAATAACTTTTAGGATACAAAAAAGAATACTAACAAGTCGTTTTGCAAAGTAAAGTAATCATAATATACCGCATTTACCTTAGTGAGTGGACTTCTACGAGCTGCTTCTCCGTCAAATACACCATCAGCAGCTTCTCGTCCCGTTACGTCATTTCGCCACAAAAGTTGCCCAGTCGAGTCCTGAACTTCGGGAAACCTTGAAGACAAAAATCAGAACGATTGCAAATGAGACGTGAAATACTTTGTTAAGTCAGAGAAATTGGAGTAATAGGGAAGAGGGGGTAAGCAAACGGGACAAAGATTGAAGCTTGAATCAAGCACAGTACGGATGACCTAGTTGAGAGTATATTCTTCGTTAGCAGTTTTAAATGTAAATAATACTGCATTTTTTTTACATGTTCGATTTTTTCTATCCATCCATCCATTTTCTGTCCTGGGGAGGAATTTGAAGCCTATCCCACTTAATTTTTTTTGCAAATAATCAATTTATATTTAAAGGCAGCAACAAATTGCAAAAAATTTGGCACAGGAACATTTTTACCGCTGTATTACATGGCCTTTCCTTTTAACAACACTCAGTAAATATTTGGGAACTGAGAAGACCAATTTTTGAAACTTTTCAGGTGTAATTATTTCCCATTCTTGCTTAATGTACAGCTTAAATTGTTCAACAGTCCGGGGTCTCTGTTCTGGTACTTCATAAGACACCATATGCTTCATAATACACCACACATTTCCAATAGGAGACAGGTCTGGACAACAGGCAGGCCAGTCTACTACCCGCACTATTTTACTACGAAGCCACGCTGTTGTAACACGTGCATAATGTGGCTTGGCATTGTCTTGCTGAGATAAGCAGGGCATGAAAAAGATTGCTTGGATGGCAACATATGTTGCTCCAAAACCTGTATGTAGCGTTCAGCATTAATGGTGCTTTCACAGATGTGTAAGTTACCCATGCATTGGGCTCTAATACACCTCCCATACCATCATAGAATAGGGGTGTAGAACAGTCCGGATGTTTTTTTTTCCTCTTTGGTCAACAGTTTCCAAAAACAATTTGAAATGTGGACTCGAACATTTTTCCACTTTGCATCAGTCCATTTTAGATTAACTTGGGTCCAGCGAAGCCTTTCTGGGTGTTGTTAATAAATGGCTTTGGCTTTGCATTGTAGAGTTTTAACTTGCGCTTACAAATGTAGCGACCAACTATTGTTACTGAAAGTGGTTTTATGAAGTGGTCCTGAGTCCATGTGGTGACATCCTTTACATACTGATGTCGCTTTTTGATGCAATACCGCCGGAGGTAGCTAAGGTCACCGGCATTGCCACTTACGTGCAGTGATTTCTCCAGATATTACGGACCTTAGATGGTGAAATCCCTAATTTTCCTGCAATAACTGGTTGAGAAATGTTTTTCTTAAACTGCTTTCTCAGGCATTTGTTCACAAAGTGGTGACCCTCGCTCCATCCTTTTTTGTGAATGACCGAGCATTTCTTGGAAGCTGTTTTTATACCCAATCATGGCAGCCACCTGTTCCCAATTAGCCTGTTCACCCGTGGGATGTTCCAAATAAGTGTTTGGTGAGCATTCCTCAACTTTCTCAGTCTTTTTTGCCACTTGTGCCAGTTTTTTTGAAACATGTTGCAGGCATCATATTCCAAATGAGCTAATATCTGCAAAAATAACACAGTTTACCAGTTCGAATGTTAAGTATCTTGTCTTTGCAGCCTATTCAATTGAATATAAGTTGAAAAGGATTTGCAAATCATTGTATTCTGTTTTTATTTACCATTTACACAAGGTGCCAACTTAACCGGTTTAGGTACGGCGTGGCGCAGTGGGAGAATGGCCGTGTGCAACCCGAGGGTCCCTGGTTCAAATCCCACCCAGTACCAAACTCGTCACGTCCGTTGTGTCCTGAGCAAGACACTTCACCCCTGCTCCTGATGGGTGCTGGTTGGCGCCTTGCATGGCAGCTCCCTCCATCAGTGTGTGAATGTGTGTGTGAATGGGTAAATGTGGACGTAGTGTCAAAGCGCTTTGAGTACCTTGAAGGTAGAAAAGCGCTATACAAGTACAACCCATTTATCATTTATGTATGTTAGGCTTCATATTGCGCCACACATTTCCAATGGGAGACAGGTCTGGTCTGAACTCTTTTACTATGATGCCACGCTATTGTAACACATGCAGAATGTGGCTTGGCATTGTCTTGCTGAAATAAGCAGGGCACGAAAAAAACGTTGCTTGGATGACAACATATGTTCCTCCAAAACCTGTATGTACCTTTCAGCATTAACGGTGCATTCACAGATGTGTAAGTTACCCATGCATTGGGCTCTAATACACCCCTCATACCATCATAGAATAGGGGTGTAGAATAGTCCGGATGTTTTTTTTTACTCTTTGGTCAACAGTTTCCAAAAACAATTTGAAATGTGGACTCGAACACTTTTCCACTTTGCATCAGTCCATTTTAGATGAACTCGGGTCCAGCGAAGCCTTTCTGGGTGTTGTTGATAAATGGCTGTGGCTTTGCATTGTAGAGTTTTACCTTGCGCTTACAAATGTAGCGACCACTGGCATTGCCGCTTACGTGCAGTGATTTCTCCAGATTCTCTCAACCTGTTGATGATATTACGGACCTTAGATGGTGAAATCCCTAATTTTCCTGCAATAACTGGTTGAGAAATGTTTTTCTTAAACTGCTTTCTCAGGCATTTGTTCACAAAGTGGTGACCCTCGCCCCATCCTTTTTTGTGAATGACTGAGCATTTCTTGGAAGCTGTTTTTATACCCAATCATGACACCCACCTGTTCCCAATTAGCCTGTTCACCCGTGGGATGTTCCAAATAAGTGTTTGGTGAGCATTCCTCAACTTTCTCAGTCTTTTTTGCCACTTGTGCTACCTTTTTTGAAACATGTTGCAGGCATCAAATTCCAAAAGAGCTAATATCGGCAAAAAATAACAAAATGTAAAAGTACGAATGTTAAGTATATTGTCTTTGCAGTTATTCAATTGAATATAAGTTGAAAAGGATTTGCAAATCATTGTATTCTGTTTTTATTTACTATTTACCAACTTAACCGGTTTGGGGTTTTGTAAGTAGATCCATTTATCTATGGTGTCACAAAAGGCTCAATGTTAAAAAAAAAAAAAAGACTTCAAACCCCACAAACAGAGGCATCCCAAGCTCACGGCTAAAAGCATGAACCTTTTGAATGTCACTTTGGCATTGTTTAACATGATTACCCACGATTGTAAATACATGTAGAAGTCAGAAAAGATGAAAATCCACACCATTTAAGGGACCTAATCCAGAAGATGAGAGTGAATATGTATGCGAAGAGAAACCCGAGCCACTGCCAAAAGGATTGTGGCTGTCAAGCATAAACAGAGGCGGAAAGTGCTGGAGAGTGTTTGGGTTTGTCGCTACCACTATTTGATGCAATGAGCTGGCACCCGCGTTATGTTTCTTGGCACCAAAAGTCTGCTGGAGACGCCTTCTCAAAGCAAAAAAATAAAAAAAAAGTCCAGAGCAAAGCATTAGTAAGTCTTTGGAGTGGTGGGACTTCAGACGCACCCTTTCAAACAAGAATAGTCTAAAAATATAAATTATCTTTTGTGTGTGTGAAGTTGATCTGTCTCTGGAAACAACCAGGGTCTGATTTACTAAAGGTTTGCGTGTACTAAAACACGTGCAAACCTGATAGGACAGGCAAAGCTGATCTATTAATTAAGTGAGCGGAATAAGTCGTGCAATTTTGCACTTTGTTACTATGCAAAATACAAACCCCGTTTCTATATGAGTTGGTAGGTTGTGTTAGATGTAAATATAAACGGAATACAATGATTTGCAAGTTAAAGCTCTACTATGCAAAGCGAAAGCCATTTATCAACAACATCCAGAAACGCCGCCGGCTTGTCTGGGCCAGAGATCATCTTAGATGGACTGCTCAAAGTAGAAAAGTGTTCTGTGGTCTGACAAGTCCACATTTCAAATTGTTTTTGGAAGTATTCGACATTGTCATCCGGACCAAAAGGGAAGCCAACCGTCCAGACTGTTATCGACGCAAATTTCAAAAGCAGGCATCTGTGATGGTATGGGGGTGCATTAGTGCCAAGGCATGGGTAACTTACACATCTGTGAAGGCACCATTATTGCTGAAAGGTACATACAGGTTTTGGAACCACATATGCTGCCATCTAAGCGCTGTCTTTTTCATGGACGCCCCTGCTTATTTCAGCAATACAATGCCCAGCTACATTCAGCACGTGTTACAACAGTGTGGCTTTATAAAAAAAATAATGTGGGTACTTTCCTGGCCCGCAACAATTAGTTTCCTCAGTTCCCAAACATTTATTGAATGCTGTTAAAAGAAAAATTGATGTAACACAGTGGTGAACATGCCCTTTGGCACATGTTGCAGCCATGAAATTGTAAGTTGATTATTATTTGCCCAAAAAAATTAAGTTTATGAGTTTGAACATCAAATATCTTGTCTTTTTAGTGCATTCAATTGAATATGGGTTGAAAAGGATTTGCAAATCATTGTATTCCGTTTATACTTACATCTAACACAATTTCCCAACTCATATGGAAATGAAGTTTGTACATGCTGATCATTAAAAACGTCCACAATACCGGGAGGAGAAGATGCAAATAAAATGATTTAGCACACGCGAGCGCTATTTCCATTTTGCACGTGTCAGAAGGACTGCAGGATCAGTGTTGTGGCTGAACAGACAAAGTCCTCCGTCCTACGTGTGCGACCCAACATTTTGGACTGCCAGAAATAAAAAATATTAGTTGATATTGTCTAATCAGTAACATAATTTTATAATTTTACAGCTGCTAGAGGAACTAAGGAGCTAATTGATACAAACTGATACAAAATTAATACAAAAAATGGCACTCAGCATCAAGGGGTTGGAATTGGGGGTTCAATCACCAAAAAGGATTCCCGGGTGCAGCAACGCTGCTGCTCACTGCTCCCCTCACCTCCCAGGGGGTGAACAAGGGGATGGGTCAAATGCAGAGGACACATTTCCCCACACCTATTGTGTGTGTGACATTCATTGGTGCTTTAACTTTACTTTAAATGTATCTATAAAGCACCGGTTCCATCCATCCATCCAGCCATCCATTTTCTACCGCTTATTTGGGGTCGCCAGTGCCTATCTCAGCTTTAATAGGGCGGAAGGCGGGGTCCACCCTGGACAAGTCACCACCTCATTCCACGTCCAACACAGATAGACGGACAGCATTCACACTCACATTCACACAATAGGGACCATTTAGTGCTGCCATTGGCAGCAAAACAGGCCCAGAGCATATTACTATTACCACCATGTTTGATGGTAGGTGTGGTGTTCCTTGGATTACAGGCCTCACCTTTTCTCCTCCAAACATATTGCTGGGTATTGTGGCTAAACAGCTCAATTTGTGTTTCATCCAAACAACTTTCTTCCAGAACAGGGGTCACCAACGCGGTGCCCGCGGGCACCGGGTAGCCCGTACGGACCAGATGAGTAGCCCACTGGCCTGTTCTAAAAATAGCTCAAATAGCAGCACTTACCAGTGAGCTGCCTCTATTTTTTTACATTTTATTTATTTACTAGAAAGCTGGTCTCGCTTTGCTCGACATGTTTAATTCTAAGAGAGACAAAACTCAAATAGAATATTGAAAATCCAAGTAAATATTTTAAAGACTTGGTCTTCACTTGTTTAAATAAATTCACTTATTTTTTTACTTTGATTCTTATAGCTTTCAGAAAGAGAATTTTAGAGAAACAATACAACCTTAAAAATGATTTTCGGATTTTTCAATACATATACCTTTTTACCTTTGAAATTCCTTCCTCTTCTTTCCTGACGATTTAAATCAATGTTCAAGTATTTTTAATTTTTTTTGTAAGGAATAATAAATACATTTTAATTTAATTTTTCATTTTAGCTTCTGTTTTCTCGAGGAAGAATATATGTGAAATATTTCTTCAAACTTATTACGATTAAAATTCAAAAAAATTATTCTGGCAAATCTAGAAAATCTGTGAAATCAAATTTAAATCTTATTTCAAAGTCTTTTGAATTTCTTTTAAAATTTTTTTTCTGGAAAATCTAGAAGAAATAATGATTTGTCTTTGTTAGAAATATAGCTTGGTCCGATTTGTCATATATTATAACAAAGTGAAGATTGGATTTTAACCTATTTAAAACATGTCATCAAAATTTTAAAATTAATTTTAATCAGGAAAAATTACTAATGATGTTTCTTAAATTATTTTTAAATTTTTTCAAAAAGATTCGAATTAGCTAGTTTTTTTCTTCATTTTTTTTGGTTGAATATTGAATTTTAATGATTTGAAATTGAAGCTAAACTATGTTTCAAAATTGAGTTTTCATTTTTTTCCTGTTTTCTCCTCTTTTAAACCGTTCAAGTAAGTGTTTTTCTCATCATCTATTCTCGACAAAAAACCTTCGTAAAAAGAAAAAAAAAATGTACGACAGAATGACAGACAGAAATAACCATTTATATATATATATATATATATATATATATATATATATATATATTTATATATATAGATTTATTTATTAAAGGTAAATTGAGCAAATTGGCTATTTCTGGCAAATTATTTAAGTGTGTATCAAACTGGTAGCCCTTCGCATTAATCAGTACCCAAGAAGTAGCTCTTGGTTTCAAAAAGGTTGGTGACCCCTGCTCCAGAAGGTCTTATCTTTGTCCATGTGATGTCTTGTAGCGACTTTATCACCAATCTCATCTGTTAATGCTTTTGACGACTGTTAGCGACTTAGCACAGAAGCTAACGTTAGTTCCTCTCCGATGCTTGTTCTGTATGTCAAATATTTAACTACAACTCGGTTTAAAAGGGCTTCTACCCTCGGCCAGTGTGGACTCAGGTACTGTAATGGAGCGGATGGGTGGCTGAAAAAGTGGTTTTAAACTTAGCAGCCCGCGGCTTTCACTGCAGTTTGATTTATTGATTGAAACTTTCATTCGATATTCCGTACAATTGACCACTAAATGGTAACACCCGAATAAGTTTTTCAACTTGTTTAAGTCGGGGTCCATGTTAATCAATTCATGGAAAACATAGTGAGCGAGTGGAAGCTCCATCTATCCCACGCATAAACAAAATGACCAAACATTGCTTTGACATATTAACGGCTAGCTTATTACTTTTTAAAGAATAAACACAACACGTTACTACTTACAACAAAAACAATCTGAGTGCTCTCAATACTGGTTATGGAGTCATAAAACACTGAGGCAATCTTAAGCATTTTGAACGTTGTTTTTATTATACCAGTAATCAAACTAAAAATACCAGCCCTAGTTTTCACCATTAAGTTGAATAGGCCAGTCTAGTCGTATGTTGCGCCCTACAAAATGGTTGTACTGCAAGTAATGTATTCATTACACACCAACTGTTTGACTGTAATGTGCATCTTTGTTGTACTTTTCATTACCAAATTTGGAGGTGTTGAAATCGCCATGTAAAATTGCTAATGCTAACCAGAAACTTGATAAATGGTCTGTATGTATTTAGTGTTTTACTATACCTGGGGCTTTACACTATACGTCACAATCACACATTCACACCCTGCCAAGCGAGGCGCGGACCACGACCCTTCAGGGGCAAAGGTGAATAGTCTCGACCAAGGACACTACGGCCGTGACTAGAATAGCGGAACCTGCCATCGAACCTGGAACCCTGAAGTTGCTGGCACGGCCGCTCTACCATCCGCGCCACGCCAACCCCATGTATATGGCAAAGCCGTAGCACCAAGCTAGCGCAGTTTTGGAAAAGCCCAGTTCAGTTTCAGTTTATTTGGAACATGCATGCGATGTAATGCATCACATATTTACTTTTTTAATCCTACTCTTTTTCATATAATGGCAGTTTTACTCCATGTCTTTGTCCTCTGTTTGTAACAGAACAGTGAATAAATAAATAATAAACAAATAAATATACTATAAATCAGTAAACAAATATTAAATACATAGCTGAGATAGGCTCGAGCACCACCCCCCGCGACTCCAAAAGGGATAAGCGGTAGTAAATGGATGGATGGAGATAATCATTTTCTCATTTAAAAAATCAAAGGTTCAAAGTGTTCATCATAATTGTTGTTCTGTGTACTTTGTGAAAACTTGTAGTCCGAACAGTTTCTTAAACTGAATCATATTAGTGCTTTGTTTGATTTCTTTGCTTAACCCATTCCATAATTCAATTCCACATAGTGATATGCCAAAGGTTTTAAATGTTGTACGTGCATACAAATGTTTTCAATTACATTCTTCTCTGAGGTTATATGTCTTTTCTTTTGTTGAGAAGAATTGTTGCACATTCTTGACTGGCAGGTTATAGTTTGAATTGTACAACATTTTAGCTGTTTGCAAATTCACTATATGTCATTGAATTTCCACACACACACACACACACACACACACACACACATATATATATATATATATATATATATACATATATATATATATATACACACACATATATATATATATATATATACACACACACATATATATATATATACACACACATATATATATATATATATATATATACACACACATATATATATATATATATATATAAACACACATATATATATATATATATATATACATACACACACATATATACACACACACACACATATATACACACACACACACACACACATATATATATATATATATATATATATATATACATACATATATTATATATATACATACATATATATATATATATATATATGTATCTCAGGAGAAGAAAAAAATAATAATAAAATAAAATAATCTCCTGATGATTGAGGGAACCCCTCATGAAACAGTTCTGTAGAGATGAAGTAGTCTTGTGATATTTCCCACATCTATATATTGCGCTCTACCACGGCATCGAGCACTATTCTCTGGATAATCCAATCAAGAAATATATATGTATATTAGGGGTGGGCAAATTAATGCGTTAATTACGAGTTAACTCATCAATCTATTAACGCCGACAATTATTTTATCGCACAGTTGCGTATGTTGTTACATGCTTTTATTTTGTTAACGCCTTTTCTTAACAAGACGGCGTCGCCCCGATTGGCTTCGGCGTCGAGGGGCTCTTGGTAAAGATGGAACATTTGGCAAAAATACCGGACAATTCTGCAAATTTCATGGCTGGCTTACAGCGTGGTCACTTACGACCGCCAGACAATTCTGGATGTGGATAGATCTGGCCGTTTTGGACTGAATGACGCGTGCTCGCTAGACCGGCTAGCTAGCATGGGAATACTTTGCTGGCTACATCCAGCGGCCATTGAAGCAGCGGAGTATATGTGTTGTCTGTCTATTTATCAATAATGCAGACGAGGAGTGTTGGCTGAGTTCTTAACGTTTGCTTTCAGAGCGTGCATATCACAACATACAAGATGCCGTCATGGCGACACAACCTATACCGGGCTACCGCGCATGCTCGTCACTCCTATTGCATGCTGGGTAGGGTAGTTCTTTATTTCCCCGGCTCATAACATCACAATATAGTACCATGTATATGATGCGTTCAGTTTATCAAAGCACCAAGCAAACAATCGGAAAATTCCCATCATATCAATTCCTAGATATGGTCATAATTATTTTAAGTGCACTACGCAGAATAAACACATTATTAATATTGCTAGTAAGGATAATTTGATCAAAAATTCCCTAAAACAGCCCCACATCATATAGGTTTTTTTAAACATAAGATCCCTGATAAAAAAAAATGTTTCTGCTGTTACCTCAGAAATTGCCTGTTCAGATGTTATGATTGTGGCTCAGAGATTTGTATGTAGATTATATTTATTTTCCATAACAAACAGGATAACTTAAATTCCCTGGCAGTGGTAGTAATAAGCTCAAATGTTTGTATTTACATTTTTTGAGTTGATTTTTATAAAATATGCTATTTAACTGCTACTGTTTAACAAGGACTGATTTAAATTGTGTTTGCACAACAAATGTTTTGGCGCTTTTGTTCATGTGGGAGAATATTCCAATAAAGGTGCACGACACACTACTTTTGAATTCATTATTGGGCTTTACGTATACAATGCAGTTAATCGTGATTAATCTGAGAAATAGTGCGATTAATTTCGATTAAAAAATTGTAATCATTGCCCAGCCCTAATATATATATATATATATATATATATATATATTTGTTTTATTTTATTTTTTTATTTATTTTTTTTTTTTATTTTTATTTTTTTTATTTTTTTATTTATTTTATTTTTTATTTTTTATTCAATAAATAAAGGGCGAGCAGCACGGTGGCCAGGGGTTTTTGCATGTGCCTCCCAATACGAAGGTCCTGAGCAGTCCTGAGTTCAACCTGGGGAAAGGTTGATTGGCAACACTAAATAGTGCCGAGTGTGTGAATGTGATGTGAATGTTGTCTGTGTATCCTGAACAAAACACTGTTGTATCATCTGTAATAATACTAACTTTAAGTCCTTTGTAACTTTACAAATGTTTGTATAAAGAGTGAAAAATATTGGTCCTAGTATTTATCCCTGAGGTACGCCACAAGCTATTTTCAGCTTTGTAGATGTGTGGTAAAAATTTTTTTAGAAAGTGCTCTTTTCCTAGTCAAAAAAGGTATTGAAATACGGTTTGATTTTACATGAACATCCCTAACTGCGACCTTAGATTTGGTAAAGAGAAAAAAAACCCTCCATCCATCCATCTTCTTCCGCTTATCGCGGGGGCAGCAGCCCAAGCAGGGAAGCCCAGACTTCTCTCTCCCCAGCCACTTTGTCCAGTTCCTCCCGGGGGATCCTGAGTGGTTGCCATGCCAGCCGGGGGATATACTCTTCCCAACGTGTCCTGGGTCTTCCCCGCGGCCTCCTACCGGTCGGACGTGCCCTGAACACCTCCCTAGGGAGGCGTACAGGTGGCATCCTGACCAGATGCCCGAACCAACTCATCTGGCTCCTCTTGATGTGGAGGAGCAGCGGCTTTACTTTGAGCTCCTCCCGGATGGCAGAGCTTCTCACCCTATCTCTAAGGGAGAGCCTCGCCACCCAGCGGAGGAAACTCATTTCAGCCACTTGTACCCATTATCTTGTCCTTTCGGTCATCATGGTATGAGTGTACCCCTTTATGGAGGATGCCTGTGCGTGACTTAGTTTAACGTGGGGACACTGGTGCACAGACAAGCACCACACGATCCTTGAGCGAATCGGGTCAGGGTCCAGCAGCATGAAGTCCAAGACTGGGGACTCTTTTCTGCTGCAGCCTTCTGCCGCCATCCCAGCCGTTGTGGTAGTTCTTAAATCTACCATCTTCTGCCTGCTCCGCCGTTGAGTTCTTCACCGTATCCCTGGCTAGGAGGCAGTCAGGTACTAGGTCTTTGCCAAGGGCCATCTGAGGTAATAGTAGTAAAGGGGTTAACCTTCTCGTGCCCCAAGACCCCATAAAGGAGCCTCCACTGCCGGATGCACTTTAACGCCATGCCCAGGGACAGGTCAAAAACCAAACTCATGACCATAGGTGAAGATGGGAACCTAGATCGACCGGTAAATTGAGAGCTTTGCCTTCCGGCTCTGCTCCTTCTTCACCACAACGGATTGATACAGCGTCCGCATTACTGAAGACGCCGCACTGCTCTGCCTGCCGATCTCACGATCCACTCTTCCCTCACTTGTGAACAAGACTCCGAGGTACTTTAACTCCTCCACTTGGGGAAGGGTCTCCTCCCCAACCCGTAGATGGCACTCCACCCTTTTTCCATGGAGTCGGAGGTGCTGATTCCCATCCCAGTCACTTCACACTTGGCTGCGAACCGATCCAGTGAGAGCTGAAGATCATGGCCAGATGAAGCCATCAGGACCACATCACCTGCAAAAAGCAGAGACATAATCCTGCAGCCACCAAACCGGATCCTCTCAACGCCTTGACTGCGCCTAGAAATTCTGTTCATAAACGTTATGAACAGAATCAGTGACAAAGGGCAGTCCAAACCTCACTGGAAACGTGTCCGACTTACTGCCGGCAATGCGGACCAAGCTCTGCACCGCAAAAACTGAAATCTAAGATGAAATATCTCAAATAAGGGTGAATTTTTTCTTATTTTCTGTCTGATAAGATAAATCTTCTCACTAAACAGATTTTATGTTAGAGTGTTTTACTTGTTTTAAGGGTTTTGGTCCTAAATGATCTCAGTAAGATATTACAGCTTGTTGCTGCGATTTTATGACCTATATTGAGTAAAACATGCTTAGAATATCAACTGATGCAAAGCTGTGTCATTGTCAGGTTCAAACACTGACAACATCTACTAAACAGACAAGAAGCAAGGAATCAGGCAGAGACTGAGTTCAATTTAGCTCATGAGGAGAACGCATGGAGCTGCACACTTAGTCGCAGTCTCGCCCTACGCTCTGAGGTACTGCTCCGGCGTCCTATTTATTCAGAAGTTCCCCTGTCAACGTCACTGAGGCTGCCTCTAAAAAGAGTAGTCACATATATCATGCAAAGCAGCTTAGGTACGCACAATACATGACGGAATGTGCTGGGCCTTGTGATTTCGCCTTGTCTCTGCTTCGTCTGCATGCTGTCGTCTTATCTGCGTTGAGGTCCTTGAAGTCCTTGGCTGTTAGCGGGCTAAGATAAATATAACATCTGCGGCTGAGGCCACCCCGCAGACAAGAAGTTTTGTCCTTGCACAGATAGGAAAAGTACAGCTTGAGCACAATAGCTAATAACTATAGAAATGGTCTTTAAGCATACTAAAGTTATGTGATAACTTACACATAATTATTCTAACAGTCATTAACACTCACAAGTATAAAACTACTTTTTTAAAGTAATAATTTCTTACTTAGGGACGGCGTGGCGCAGTGGAAGAGTGGCCGTGCGCAACCCGAGGGTCCCTGGTTCAATTCCAACCTCGTCATGTCCGTTGTGTCCTGAGCAAGACACTTCCCCCATTGTTCCTGATGGGTGCTGGTTAGCGCCTTGCATGGCAGCTCCCTCCATCAGTGTGTGAATGTGTGTGTGAATGGGTAAATGTGGAAGTTGTGTCAAAGCGCTTTGAGTACCTTGAAGGTAGAAAAGCGCTATACAAGTACAGCCCATTTATCATTTATCATTTAAAAAAAATTTATGAAGCCGAGTTTTATCATTATGTCAAGTTAATGGCACTAGCATTTATTTAATTAAAGAATATTTTTCAACATATTGAGCGAAGAGGTCTTTTTTTTTCCTACCAAGAAAAGTGAATTTGTTATTAGTGATAATATTCTTATTTTAAGTTATTTTGGGGTTCATTGAGGTTAGCTAATTTTACTTGTTTTGGAAAGTCTTGACAAGCCGAATTTTCTTCTTCTATTAGCAGATAATTTTGCTTAGTTCAAGTAAAATACCCCTCATTTTTGTATTTTTTTTTTCTTGTTTTTGAACACTGACTTTTTACAGTGTGACACTGGTCATACAGGGATTGGACCGCCACAATCAGACAGTCCGATACCCCATACTCTCTGAACACTTCTCACAGGACTTCCCGGGATACACGGTTGAATGCCTTCTCCAAGTCCACAAAGCACATGTAGACTGGTTGGGCAAACTCCCATGCACCCTCAAGAGTATAGAGCTGGTCCACAGTTCCACGACCAGGACGAAAACCACGCTGTTCCTCTTTCCAAGATGGCGGTGCTGTGGTGGCTGCTGTTGGCAGGAGCTCTGTGCTCTTGTGTCATCATTTTGTGTTTCCCTCTTGTTTTCATGTGTTATTATTTTTTTTTGCCTTTTGGTCCGGGACCCTTTGTGACTGTGTGACAAGGGATGGCACTTTCGTGACCTCTGCGGTGCTTTTTGTGGACTTCAGGATTTGCCTCCTGGGAGCCTTTTGGCCATGGAGACCAGCTGCTGGGTCTCTGCCACACCGGAGTTGGTTTGGAGGGACTGGAGGGGGTGCGGATGAGGGTACAGGGCTGCGGAGCTGGCACTGAGCGCCGGGACGAAGAGGCTTCGCGGTGTCTTGGCTGGGTGAGCAGGTGTCGGACACATCAGTCTCCTTGGACGTATCCTCGCTCATCCATGCGGACTGGACACTGGCTGAGAGTTGGTAGGCGGCCGAGAGTGGAGTCGGCTCTCTTGGTTGCTTTGTTGGGTCTGCTCCTGTCTCTGGCCGTGCTTCCTCCACCCCAGCGGACGATGGCGTGGAACACCGCAGAGGCCACCACAGTGTATATGTTTCTTTTACTTTTTATTCATAGCTGTATGTAGAAGTGGCTGGTTGTATCCGCTGCTTTAATGTATTTAATGTCTTCTTTGATGTTTCCCTCTTACACACATGTGAGAGGGATGTGTACTATGGCTATGAGTTGTTGTTATTTTCCCTTGGCCTCAGTCTGGACCCCCTCTCCAGGGCCCAGGCTTAGACCGTTTTTTTTAATTATATTTTATTTTATTTTAATTTTCTATCTTTTTCTCCCATTCCCCCCACGTGTTTACCTGTATCTCATCTTTTTTGTAAGGGGCGCTGGAAGCCGGCAGACCCGTCAGCGATCCTGTTCTGTCCCTCTGTAACGTTTGTCTGATCTTGAATGGGATTGTGCTAAAAAATGTAATTTTCCTGAAGGAACTCTCCGTAAGGAATAAATAAAGTACTATCTAATCTAATCTAATCTGAATCCGAGGTTCGACTATCCGGCGTAACCTCCTCTCCAGTATTCCACGATAGTTGGAACACCTTTGGAATTTAAATATTGAAATAAGCTGCCCAATGGAGTCCTTCCTTGAAGCATGTTTGCAAAGTTATGTTGTCTGGGGGCTTTAAGCCCCCTGGTATGGTCTCCCAAGGCAAACTGGTCCTAGGTGAGGGACCAGACAAAGAGCAGCTCGAAAACCTCTATGAAAAGTAAAAACAAAGGACCCAGATTTCCCTCGCCCGGACGCGGGTCACCGGGGCCCCCCTCTGGAGCCAGGCCCGGAGGTGGGGCACGATGGCGAGCGCCTGGTGGCCGGGCCTGTACCCACGTGGCCCGGCCGGGCACAGCCCGAAGAGGCAACGTGGGTCCCCCCTCCAATGGGCTCACCACCCATAGCAGGGGCCATAGAGGTCGGGTGAAATGTGAGCTGGGCGGCAGCCGAAGGCAGGGCACTTGGCGGTCCGATCCTCGGCTACATAAGCTCGCTCTTGGGACGTGGAACGTCACCTCACTGGGGGGAAAGGAGCCTGAGCTAGTTCGCGAAGTAGAGAAATTCCGGCTGGATGTAGTCGGACTCACTTTGACGCACAGTAAGGGCTCTGGAACCACTTCTCTTGAAAGGGGCTGGACTCTCTTTCACTCTGGCGTGGCCGGCAGTGAGAGGCGACGGGCTGGGGTGGCAATTCTGGTTGACCCAGTGGACGAAAGGGTAGCCTCCCTCCGCCTTCGGGTGGGGGGACGGGTCCTGACTGTTGTTTGCGCTTACGCACCAAACAACAGTTCAGAATACCCACCCTTTTTGGGAACACTCGAGGGAGTACTGGAGAGTGCTCCCCCGGGTGATTCCCTTGTTCTGCTGGGGGACTTCAACGCTCATGTTGGTAACGACAGTGAAACCTGGAGAGGCGTGATTGGGAAGAATGGTCGCCCGGATCTGAACCCGAGTGGTGTTTTGTTATTGGACTTCTGTGCTCGTCACAGTTTGTCCATAACAAACACCATGTTCAAACATAAGGGTGTCCATATGTGCACTTGGCACCAGGACACCCAAGGCCGCAGTTCCATGATCGACTTTGTAGTTGTGTCATCGGATTTGCGGCCTCATGTTTTGGACACTCGGGTAAAGAGAGGGGCGGAGCTTTCTACCGATCACCACCTGGTGGTGAGTTGGCTGCGATGGTGGGGGAGGATGCCGGACAGACCTGGCAGGCCCAAACGCATTGTGAGGGTTTGCTGGGAACGTCTGGCAGAGTCTCCTGTCAGAGAAAGTTTCAATTCCCACCTCCGGAGGAACTTTGAACATGTCACGAGGGAGGTGCTGGACATTGTCGAGGCGGCTGATCGGAGCTGTGGCCGCAAGGTAGTTGGTGCTTGTCGTGGTGGTAATCCTAGAACCCGCTGGTGGACACCAGCGGTGAGGGATGCCGTCAAGCTGAAGAAGGAGTCCTACCGGGTTCTTTTGGCTCATAGGACTCCAGAGGCAGTGGACAGGTACCGACAGGCCAAGCGGTGTGCAGCTTCAGCGGTCACAGAGGCAAAAACTCGGACATGGGAAGAGTTTGGGGAAGCCATGGAAAATGACTTCCGGATGGCTTCGAAGCGATTCTGGACCACCATCCGCCGCTTCAGGAAGGGGAAGCAGTGCACTGTCAACACCGTGTATGGTGCGGATGGTGTTCTGCTGACCTCAACTGCGGATGTTGTGGATAGGTGGAAGGAATACTTTGAAAATCTCCTCAATCCCACCAACACGTCTTCCTATGAGGAAGCAGTGCCTGGGGAATCTGTGGTGGACTCTCCTATTTCTGGGGCTGAGGTTGCTGAGGTAGTTAAAAAGCTCCTCGGTGGCAAGGCCCCAGGGGTGGATGAGATCCGCCCAGAGTTCCTTAAGGCTCTGGATGCTGTGGGGCTGTCTTGGTTGACAAGACTCTGCAGCATCGCGTGGACATCGGGGGCGGTACCTCTGGATTGGCAGACCGGGGTGGTGGTCCCTCTCTTTAAGAAGGGGGACCGGAGGGTGTGTTCCAACTATCGTGGGATCACACTCCTCAGCCTTCCCGGTAAGGTTTATTCAGGTGTACTGGAGAGGAGACTACGCCGGATAGTCGAACCTCGGATTCAGGAGGAACAGTGTGATTTTCGTCCTGGTCGTGGAACTGTGGACCAGCTCTATACTCTCGGCAGGATTCTTGAGGGTGCATGGGAGTTTGCCCAACCAGTCTACATGTGCTTTGTGGACTTGGAGAAGGCATTCGACCGTGTCCCTCGGGAAGTCCTGTGGGGAGTGCTCAGAGAGTATGGGGTATCGGACTGTCTTATTATGGCAGTCCGATCCCTGTACGATCAGTGTCAGAGCTTGGTCCGCATTGCTGGCAGCAAGTCGGACACGTTTCCAGTGAGGGTTGGACTCCGCTAAGGTTGCCCTTTGT
Source organism: Nerophis ophidion (assembly GCF_033978795.1). Lineage (NCBI taxonomy): Eukaryota > Metazoa > Chordata > Actinopteri > Syngnathiformes > Syngnathidae > Nerophis > Nerophis ophidion. Next base: position 8,052,270 of record NC_084622.1, read on the forward strand.
CACCGATTCTGTTCATAACTTTTATGGACAGAATTTCTAGGCGCAGTCAAGGCATTGAGGGGTTCCGGTTTGGTGGCCGTGGGATTAGGTCTCTGCTTTTTGCAGACGATGTGGTCCTGTTGGCTTCATCTGGCCGGGATCTTCAGCTCTCACTGGATCGGTTCGCAGCCGAGTGTGAAGCGGCCGGAATGAGAATCAGCACCTCCAAATCCGAGTCCATGGTTCTCTCCCGGAAAAGGGTGGAGTGCCATCTCCGGGTTGGGGAGGAGACCCTGCCCCAAGTGGAGGAGTTCAAGTACCTAGGAGTCTTGTTCACGAGTGGGGGAAGAGTGGATCGTGAGATCGACAGGCGGATCGGTGCGGCGTCTTCAATAATGCGGACGTTGTACCGATCTGTTGTGGTGAAGAAGGAGCTGAGCCGGAAGGCAAAGCTCTCAATTTACCGGTCGATCTACGTTCCCATCCTCACCTATGGTCATGAGCTTTGGGTCATGACCGAAAGGATAAGATCACGGGTACAAGCGGCCGAAATGAGTTTCCTGCGCCGTGTGGCGGGGCTCTCCCTTAGAGATAGGGTGAGAAGCTCTGCCATCCGGGAGGAACTCAAAGTAAAGCCGCTGCTCCTTCACATCGAGAGGAGCCAGATGAGGTGGTTCGGGCATCTGGTCAGGATGCCACCCGAACGCTTCCCGAGGGAGGTGTTTAGGGCACGTCCAACCGGTAGGAGGCCACGGGGAAGACCCAGGACACGTTGGGAAGACTATGTCTCCCGGCTGGCCTGGGAACGCCTCGGGATCCCCCGGGAAGAGTTAGACGAAGTGGCTGGGGAGAGGGAAGTCTGGGCTTCCCTGCTTAGGCTGCTGCCCCCGCGACCCGACCTCGGATAAGCGGAAGAAGATGGATGGATGGATGGATGGAACACATATCCCACAATATCCTATTGAAGCTGGCAGAGAACGATGGTCCTCTCCTCTATATGTGATCTGCTACATCTCAATTGCTTTTTTTTTCCAAAAGAGAATCATTTGTCTTATTCCAAGCAAAACTGCACAAACTGAAACCACTTAACATAAGCGGTAGCTCTTTCTCCCCTTAAAGAGTCTAACCCCCCCCCCCCCCCCCCCCCCCGATGCGATCCCCAGTGGTGACAGCTTATATCCGCAATGACAGCAGACAGCTTCAGCATTCTCGCAGTCACCTCGCTGGCCTCGTGCGCGCCATCCATGCACAAAACGAAGTGGGGCGGTTGGGGGCTGCTCCAGCGGCTGTTGGCCGGATCACTCCACACGGCGCTGATTGTGCAGGAGACAGTGAAGCAGTGTTGTCTCCGGCTGATGGACAAGCACGCCACAGCGCTGTTTTGTTGCCCTGTCAGCTCCCTAAGACCTTGGCTAAGTGTGTTCTCCGAGTGACCTCCATTGCGGCACTTAAACACCTCTGGCTCGTCATTCCCCGCATGTCATATGATGTTTACGGAGAGCTGAGGAAAATGTGTCATTATTCAAGGGGCATTTCATTTACAAAACCCTAAAGCGGTGAAGTTAGCACGTTGTGTAAATGGTAAATAAATACAAAATACAATGATTTTCAATTGAATAGACTTCAAAGACAAGATAATTAAAGGGGAACATTATCACCAAACCTATGCAAGCGTCAATATATACCTTTATGTAGCAGAAAAAAGACCATGTATTTTTTCAACCGATTTCCGGACTCTAAATGGGTGAATTTTGGCAAATTAAACGCCTTTCTGTTTATCGGTCTTTTAGCGATGAGGTCAGAACGTGATGTCACCGAGGTAACACACCCGCCATATTCATTTTCACATTACAAACACCGGGTCTAAGCTCTGTTATTTTCCATTTTTTCGACTATTTTTTGGAACCTTGGAGACATCATGCCCCGTCGGTGTGTTGTCGGAGGGTGTAACAACACTAACAGGGAGGGATTCAAGCTGCAACACTGGCAAGAAATCTCCCGCCAGACCCCCATTGAATGTACCAGAGTGTTTGCACATTTGACCGGCGATGCTAAGACAGACATGGCACAGAGATGTATGGATAACCTGCAGATGCATTTACAACGATAAAGTCAACGAAATCACAAAGGTGAGTTTTGTTGTTGACTTATGTGCTAATCAGACATATTTGGTCACGGCATGACTGCCAGCTAATCGATGCTAACATGCTACGCTAATCGATGCTAACACGCTATTTACGCTAGCTGTATGTACACTTGAAACTAGGTACCCATATTTAATGCGAAACAAACACTTACCAATCGACGGATTTAAGTTGCTCCAGTGTCACAAGATGCGAAAGTCCTGATCGTTTGGTCCGCACATTTTACCGGCGATGCTAATAAGGCAGCCATGCTATGGACCACTTCAATAGGTACACCCGCGCAATGGCCGAATAGCGTCAATAGCTATTCGCTCAATAGCTTTAATTTCTTCTTCAATTTCGTTTTCGCTATCTGCCTCCATACTCCGACCATCCGTTTCAATACATGCGTAATCTGTTGAATCGCTTAAGCCGCTGAAATCAGAGTCTGAATCCGAGCTAATGTCGCTATATCTTGCTGTGGTAACCGCCATGCTGTTTGTATTGGCAGTACTGTATGACGTCACAGGGAAATGGATAGTGGTTTCGAAGACAATGAAAATAAGGCACTTTAAAGCTTTATTTAGGGATATTCCGGGACCGGTAAAATTTTGAAAAAAAATTCAAAAAATACAACAAGCCACTAGGAACTGATTTTTATTGTTTTTAGCCCTTTTGAAATTGTGATAATGTTCCCCTTTAAAGGCCTACTGAAATCAGATTTTCTTATTTAAACAGAGATAGCAGGTCCATTCTATGTGTCATACTTGATCATTTCGCGATATTGCCATATTTTAGCTGAAAGGATTTAGTAGAGAACATCCACGATAAAGTTCGCAACTTTCAGTGCTAACAGAAAAGCCCTGCCTCTACCGGAAGTCGCAGACGATGACGTCACATGTTGATGGCTCCTCACATCTTCACATTGTTTTTAATGGGAGCCTCCAAAAAAAACAGCTATTCGGACCGAGAAAACAACAATTTCCCCATTAATTTGAGCAAGGATGAAAGATCCGTGTTTGAGGATATTTATAGCGACGGACTAGAACAGGGGTCGGGAACCTTTTGGCCGAGAGAGCCATGAAAGCCAAATATTTTAAAATGTATTTCCGAGAGAGCCATATAATATTTTTTAACACTGCATACAATTAAATGTGTGCATTTTTAAGTAAGACCAACATTTTTAGAGAATAATAAGTCTCTTATTCTTTTTGATAACGTTGTTATTGGAGCAGTATATCTCGGATGGTAGAGTGGCCGTGCCAGCAACTTGAGGGTTCCAGGTTCAACCCCCGCTTAAGCCATCCTAGTCACTGCCGTTGTGTCCTTGGGCAAGACACTTTACCCACCTGCTCCCAGTACCACCCACACTGGTTTAAATGTAACATAGATATTGGGTTTCACAATGTAAAGCGCTTCGAGTCACTAGAGAAAAAGATTGGGTTTCACAATGTAAAGCGCTTCGAGTCACTAGAGAAAAAGTGCTATATAAATATAATTCACTTCACAATATAATTCACTTATTCTAAAGCTAACCAATAATAAATATAATACTTCTTACCATTAATGCGACTTCTTGAACAGGTGCGATAGAAAATGGATAGTTGGATTAAAATGCATGAGAATGTCTTGTCTTTTGAACGTTATTTTAAACACTGCGATTACCAGCGGAATTATTCATTACTTATCGTGTTAAGCAATGTCAGCTAAGATTTATCTGAGGGCCAGATGCAGTCATCAAAAGAGCCACAAGTTCCCTAACCCTGGACTAGAAAAAAAAAAAAAAAAAAAAGTTAAAAAAAAAAAAAAAAAAACGATTGCATTGGGACGGATTCAGATGTTTTTGTGAGGTTTTTGTGGTTGGTGCACTAATTGTAAGTGTATATTGTGGTTTTTATGTTGATTTAATAAAAAAAAAAAAATATATATATACATATATATATATATTTTTTTTTTTTTTTTTTAAATAAAAATCAATCAATCAATCAATCAATCAATGTTTACTTATATAGCCCTAAATCACTAGGGTCTCAAAGGGCTGCACAAACCACTACGACATCCTCGGTAGGCCCACATAAGGGCAAAGAAAACTCACACTCAGTGGGACATCGGTGACAATAATGACCCAGTGGGACGTCGGTGACAATGATGACTATGAGAACCTTGGAGAGGATAATGAATACAAAATTCTTCTGCGGCCCGGTGGTTGGGGACCACTGGCCTAAGCCATTTATCAACAACACCCAGAAACGCTTCGCTGGGCCCGAGCTCATCTAAGACGAACTGATGCAAAGTGGAAAAGTGTTCTGTGGTCTGACAAGTCCACATTTTAAGAGTTTTTGGAAACTGTGGACGTGGTGTCCTCCGGACCAACAAAGAAAAGAACCATCCGGACTGTTCTAGGCGCAGAGTTGAAAAGCCAGCAACTCTGATTGTATGGGTGTGTATTAGTGCCCAAAGGCATGGGTAACTTACACATCTGTTAAGGCACCATCAATGTTGAAAGGTACATACAGGTTTTGGAACAACATATGTTGCCATCCAAGCCTACGTCTGTTTCATGGATGCCCCTGCTTATTTCAGCAAGACAATGTCAAGCCACATTTTGCTCGTGGTACAACAGCGTGGCTTTACAGTAAGAGTGCAGGTACTCGACTGGCCTGCCTGGAGTTCATACCTGTCTCCCATTGAAAACGTGTGGCACAATATGAAGCCTAAAACACCACAACGGAGACCCCGGAATGTTGAACAACTTAAGCTGTACGTCAAACAAGAATGGGAAAAATTCCACCTGAAAAGCTTCAAAAATTAGTCTTGTCAGTTCCCAAACATTTACTGAGTGTTGTTAAAAGGAAAAGCCATGTAACACAGTGGTAAAAATGCACCTGGGCCAACTTTTTTGCACTATGTTGCCATCAAGTTCCAAATTAGCCAATATTTGCAAAAAATACAATTTACCAGTTCGAACATTAAGTATCTTGTCTTTGTAATTGAATATAAGTGGACAAGGATTAGCAAATAATTGTATTGTGTTTTTATTTACCATTTACGCAACGTGCCAACTTCACTGGTTTTGGCTTTTGTCCAAGCCTATCAGGAGCTAGACATTTTTTGCGGGACAAAATCAACTTTTAGGGGTTTAAGATGTTGAATTTGATGAACATTTTGCGGAACAATTCGAATGGTAGCATTTAGAGATGTCCGATAATATTGGACTGCCGATATTATTGGCCAATAAATGCTTTAAAATGTGGTATCGGAAATTATCAGTATCAGTTTCAAAATTATCGGTATCAAAAAAGTAAAATTTAGGACTTTTTAAAACGCTGCTGTGTACACAGACGTAGGGAGAAGTACAGAGCGCCAATAAACCTTAAAGGCACTGCCTTTGCGTGCCGGCCCAAACACATAATATCTACAGTTTTTCACACACACACACAAGTGAATGCAAGGCATACTTGGTCAACAGCCGTATAAACAGCCGTATAAACAACTTTGACACTGTTACAAATATGCGCCACACCAAACAAAAATGACAAACACACTTCGGGAGAACATCCGCACCGTAAGACATCATAAACACAATAGAACAAATACCCAGAACCCCTTACAGCACTGACTTTTCCGGGACGCTACAATATACACCACCGCTACCACCAAACCCCGCATACCTTAACCCTGCAGATGTAGTCCAGCAGATGGTGCCAAAACCATAAATATTTATACTCCAAAACCATGGGGGGTGTGCCTGGGCAAGGATAGTTTGGCCGTAATGTAGTGGTAAAAACAATTGTTTTGATTAAAATGAGTAATCCTAACCGTCAAAGCCAACGACAGTTGTTGAAGTGTAATTTCCCCTTGTTAGCATTGAGGTATTTTGTGGCAAAGCGATCGACTACTACCAGTCCAAAAAAGGAATTCAGGCCCTGTATACACTTAGCCAGATAAGGTTATCAAGGGTAAATCACACCTAACCTTATCCGTGACCACACACAACACAACAGTGTACACGGACGTAGGGAGAAGTACAGAGCGCCAATAAACCTTAAAGGCCCTGCCTTTGCGTGCCGGCCCAATCACATAATATCTAACGTTTTTCACACACACAAGTGAATGCAAAGCATACTTGGTCAACAGCCATACAGGTCACACTGAGGGTGGCCGTATAAACAACGTTAACACTGTTACAAATATGCGCCCCACTGTGAACCCACAGCAAACAAGAATGACAAACACATTTCGGGAGACCATCCGCACCGTAAAACAACATAAACACAACAGAATACCCAGACCCCCTTGCAGCACTAACTCTTCCGAGACACTACAATACACACCCTTCTAACCTCTACCAAAGCCCGCCCCCTTCAACCTCCTCATGCTCTGTCAGGGAGAGCATGTCCCAAATTCCAAGCTGCTGTTTTGAGGCATGTTGAAAAAAAAATAATGCACTTTGTGACTTCAATAATAAATATGGCAGTGCCCTGTTGGCATTTTTTTTCCATAACTTGAGTTGATTTATTTAGGAAAACCTTGTTACATTGTTTAATGCATCACAACAAAATTAAGCATGATAATGTGTAAATTCCACGACTGTATATATCCGTATGGGTTGATATCGGTATCGGTAATTAAGAGTTGGACAATATCGGAATATCAACAAAAAAGCCATCATCTTGACTAACTGGGTTAATAAAAGTCTCACTGACTGTTTACATGACACTTGTCATTCACTTAAATTTCACCGAATCTCGCTCAAAAAGGAATATCTTTATGTGCGTACTTTCACTTTTACATCAAGATATGTACCGAATATCTAGTTTGAGTGAAAATACATTGAGATATACGTGTTTGTCCATGTCGCCCAGCCCTACTTCAAACATACACAATACTAAAAATGAGTGACGTTCCAAATGACTTAAGTGTAACCGAGTCTCAGTCCATAAAAAAACACATTCATCTAAATGTTTTCGCACATGGCAGCTTTTGAAAATGCCTCATAAATATTCTAATAGTGTTTGTCTCCGAGAGTCATGGCGGGCTGACACTTAATGAGCCGCTGGGACCTTTCACCCCTTGCCTGTGCCTCTGTGTGTGTTGGTGTGTGTGTGTAGTAGCATCACCTCTTTCGGAGCTAAAATTGCATTTTAGACTTTTTCCAGCCCCGGGGTCAAAGGCTAATGGATTGCAGGGTCAAGGTTAGAATGCGTGAGTGTGTGTGCGTGTGTGTGTGTTGTTGGACCGTTCACACAAACAGGGGACCAAAAGGTAGGACTTGTTTCTTTGGCTTTTACAAACACCGTTTCCATATGAGTTGGGAAATTGTGTTGGATGTAAATACTAACGGAATACAATGATGTCGAATATTTCCAAAAACAATTTGAAATATGGACTCGTCCGACTACAGAACACTTTTCCACTTTGCATCAGTCCATCTTAGATGATCTCAGGCCCAGAGAAGCCGGCGGCGTTTCTGGATGTTGTTGATAAATGTCTTTGGCTTTGCATGGTAGAGCTTTAACTTGCACTTACAGATGTATCGACGAACTGTATTTAGTGACAGTGGTTTTCTGAAGTGTTCCTGACCCCATGTGGTGATATCCTTTAGAGATTGATGTCGGTTTTTGATACAGTGCCGGTCATTCAATGTTGGTTGCCGGCCATGCCGCTTACGTGGAGTGATTTCTCCAGATTCTCTGAACCTTTTGATGTTATTATGGACAGTAGATGTTAAAATCCCTAAATTTCTTGCAATTGCACTTTGAAAAACGTTGTTCTTAAACTGTTTGACTATTTGCTCACGCAGTTGTGGACAAAGGGGTGTACCTTGCTCCATCCTTTCTTGTGAAAGACTGAGCATTTTTGGGAAGCTGTTTTTATACCCAATCATGGCACCCAACTGATCCCAATTAGCCTGCACACCTGTGGGATGTTCCAAATAAGTGTTTGATGAGCATTCCACAACTTTATCAGTATTTATTGCTACCTTTTCCAACTTCTTTGTCAGGAATTGTTGGCATCAAATTCTAAAGTTAATGATTATTTGCAACAACAAAAACATTTTTATTAGTTTGAACATCAAATATGTTGTCTTTGTAGCATATTCAACTCAATGTGGGTTAAAAATGATTTGCAAATCATTGTATTCCGTTTATATTTACATATAACATATCGAAATGAGGTTTGTAGCTTCATGGTATCAGTGGGAACATTTTAAAAGATTAAATTTCTGAAGATTTTAAGAGCTAATTCATTTATTTTTTTTTAGGCTAATTGGATGGAAGGAGCTCTCAGAGGCCATTCTCTCTGGTGAGGTTCTTAACAAGCACACAGCACTATAGGAGCACTCAGCAAATGGTAATCATGTAACGCCATCAGTCAAATTTTGACACTTTTTCTGGTGGAAATAATCATTCTGTGGTTTAAAAACATGCATTAATGCAGCCTGATGACACTCACACATTTGGGAGGCGATGATTGACAAGTCACTTTGTGCCAGCCTTCTCAGCCCACTCCTAAAATCACACTTACGGAGATCACAGCTTGCAAAACAGACGCCGCAATCATTCAAATCAGTTTAAAATAAAGAGTGTCAGTAAAGAAGCTGTGGATGATGCGGAGTGGCCAGAAAAAGACATGAAAGGTGGACATCTTATAAAGGTGTGTCTCCATGCACTGGTCATTCAAACTAAGGCATTTACATCAATAAAGTACTTTCTATTCTATTCTAAATTGGACAAATCTGATTCGCAGTGGTTGTAGTCCGAATTGAATGCTGACATGGAACTTCTCGCTGAGGCCAAATAATTTAAAATTCAAACTTTTCCAAGAAAGGTATGCCTTTTAAAGTGGTACAAACTTTTGACGTGAATAAAGTTAAAAGGGTATTTGCAGGGTTGGAATTAAACCGTGGCAAGTGCCGTGACCGCCCTCGTCACTTGCCTTAACGCTTTAAAAAATTGACCAGCATGGCGTGACCGCCCTAGACTTCTTACTTGTTAATGTACAACTGTAATGTATTGGTTTTGTAGAATAAATTGAGAAAAACGCCCCGACATTACTTTTTTTCTTAAAAGTTTAACTGTTTAAGACATCGCATAATTAACGTTAATGTGCTGTATTGTAAAAACTGTTTACGACAAGTTAGGTCATACACTATATAATGAAGTCCATTTCAATTAATTTACATTTGATTATTTCTATATCATAGATGTGTGTGTGTATGTATATATATATATATATATATATATATATATATATATATATGTATAGTGTATGACCTCTATACACTATATATATATATATACTATATAATAAAGTACATTTCAATTCATTTACATTTGATTACTTCTACATCATAGATGTGTGTGTGTATATATATATAAATATCCATCCATTTTCTACCGCTTATATATATATATATATATATATATATATATATATATATATATATATATATATATATATATATACACATATACACACACGTCTATGATATAGAAATAATTAAATGTAAATGAATTGAAATGGACTTTATTATATAGTGTATGACCTAACTTGTACTATACTTTATATATATATATATATATATATATATATATATATATATATATATATATACACACACACACACACACACACACCGGTATACCGTACAACCCTTGTATGTTTGTATATATATATATATATATATATATATATACATACATACATACATACAAACATACAAGGGTTGTACGGTATACCGGTATTAGTATTGATATCGGTTTTTGATACAGTGCCGGTCATTCAATGTTGGTTGCCGGCCATGCCGCTTACGCGGAGTGATTTCTCCAGATTCTCTGAACCTTTTAATGATATTATGGACCGTGGATGTTGAAATCCCTAAAAGTCTTGCAATTGCACTTTGAGAACGTTGTTCTTAAACTGTTTGACTATTTGGTCACGCAGTTGTGGACAAAAGGGGTGTTCCTCGCCCCATCCTTTCTTGTGAAAGACTGAGCATTTTTTGGGAAGCTGTTTTTATACCCAATCATGGCACCCACCTGTTCCCAATTAGCCTGCACACCTGTGGGATGTTCCAAATAAGTGTGAGATGAGCATTCCTCAACTTTATCAGTATTTATTGCCAACTTTACCAACTTCTTATACATATATATATATATATCCATCCATCCATTTTCTACCACTTATTCCCTATATATATATATATATATATATATATATATATATACATACAAACATACAAGGGTTGTATGGTATACCGTTATTAGTATAGTACCGCGATACTAATGAAACATATTCTGTACTATACCCCTTCTAAAAAATACTGGTCCGCATGTGTCCAGGGTAATATGTCCCTGGACTCATGAGGACTTTGAATATGACCAATGTATTATCCGATAACGACGTGGTATTGGATTGATACCCAAATTTGTGGTATCATCTAAAGCTGATGAAAACTATCAAAAAACTGAAGAATAAGTGATTATTACATTTCAACAGAAGTGTAGATAGAAGATATCAACTGTACATGAACAGGTAGATTAATTATTCATTTTCTACAACTTGTCTTTAATAATTTTGACAAAATAATAGAATGATAAATGACACAATATGTTACTGCATACATCAGCAGACTAATTAGGAGTCTTTGTTTGTTTACTTACTACTAAAAGACAAGTTGTCTAGTATGTTCACTATTTTATTTAAAGGACAGTAATAAATAAATCAATAATAAACATGTTTAATGCACCTTAAGATTTTTTGTTAAAATAAAGCCGATAATGCCATTTTTTATGGTACCCTTTATTTAGAAAAGTACCGAAAAGTATCGAAATAATTTTGGTACCGGTATACATACAGCAATGTTAATATTTGCTTACATGTCTCTTGGCAAGTTTCACTGCAATAAGGCGCTTTTGGTAGCCATCCACATGCTTCTGGCTGAATTTTTGACCACTCCACTTGACAAAATTGGTGCAGTTCAGTTTAATTTGTTGGTTTTCCAACATGAACTTGTTTCTTCAGCAGTGTCCATACATTTAAGTCAGGACTTAAATTCCAAAACCTTAATTCTAACCTGATTAAGCCATTCCGAACAGCTCAATTATTGTTTCATCTGACCACAGAACTTTTCTCCAGAAGGTATATTCTTTGTCCATGTGATGTCAGATGAAACAAAAATTCGGGCTGTTTGGCCACAATACCCAGCGATAGGTTTGGAGGAGAAAAGGTGAGGCCATTAATCCCAGGAACACCAAACCTACCGTCAAGAATGGTGGTGGTAGTATTATGCTCTGGGCCTGTTTTACTGCCAATGGAACTGGTGCTTTACAGAGAGTAAACGGGACAATGAAAAATGAGGATTACATCCAAATTCTTCAGGAGAACCTAAAATCATCAGCCCGCTGGTGCCTATTTCAGCTACAATCTGGCGGAAGACGGCGTACACCCTGGACAAGTCGCCACTTCCTCGCAGGGCCCGGTACTAGTACAGTACCACTATACTAATGATTCATTTTCGGTACTATAACGCCTCTAAAAAAATACCAGTCCCCGCCACCCCCTTTTTTTTTTCTTTTTTTATTCAAACGGGCTTGATGGCGCATTGTAGTCACGTTGTGAAATTGCTGCTTTTACGAGCAGAGGAGCATGTTCGGCAGCACACAATCAGAGAGTACTTACAAGCAGACACAGTGTGTAGACAGAAAAGGGAGAACGAACGCATTTTGGCTTGAAAACTTAAGATAAAGGCGAAGTTATAACACTGAAACACCCCCAGGAAGAGGTGCTTTAAGACATGGCTTAGTCTGCAGTGTTTTAGCTACTTGTAATCGTCTCCTTGGCAACAAATAAAGTAAGTTTCTTACAAGTATCATTATCACTGCAGGACGAGGAATAGCTGAACATGCTTCACTTATGGGGCGGCATGGTGTAGTGGGTAGAGCGGTCGTGCCAGAAACCTGAGGGTTGCAGATTCGCTTCCCACCTATTGACATCCAAATCGCTGCCGTTGTGTCCTTGGGCAGGACACTTGTCCCTTCCCCCCAGTGCCGCTCACACTGATGAATGAATGATTGGTGGTGGTCGGAGGGGCCGTAGGCACAAACTGGCAGCCACGCTTCGGTCAGTCTACCCCAGGGCAGCTGTGGCTATAGATGTAGCTTACCACCACCAGGTGTGAATGAATGATGGGTTCCCACTTCTCTGTGAGCGCTTTGAGTATCCAACAATAGAAAAGCGCGATATAAATCTAATCCATTATCCATCCATCCATCCATTTTCTACCGCTTATTCCCTTTCGGGGTCGCGGGGGGCGCTGGCGCCTATCTCAGCTACAATCGGGCGGAAGGCGGGGTACACCCTGGACAAGTCGCCACCTCATCGCAGGGCCAACACAGATAGACAGACAACATTCATACTCACATTCACACACTAGGGCCAATTTAGTGTTGCCATTATCATTATTATTATTACAAACTGTAGCTCACCGGCGTCACAATGTAAACAAACGCCATAGGTGGATCTACACCTGATATCCACTGTAATGATACCAAGTACAGGAGCGTATATCGGTATTATTTTTGGCATCGGAAAAATCTTTTTTCTTTTAAAAAAAATGTATATTATGTTTATAAACTCAGGAAATACGTCCCGGGACACATGAGGACTTTGTATATAACCAATGTATGATCCAGAAACTTCTTGGTATCGGGACGATACCTAAATTTGCGGTATCATCCGAAACTAATGTCAAGTAGCAAACAACAGACGAATAAGTGATTATTACTTTTTAACAGAAGTGTAGATAGAACATGTTAAAAGAAAAAGTAAGCAGATATTATCAGTAAATGAACAAGTGGATTAATAAACCATTTTTACAGCTTGTCCCTCATAGTTTTGACAAATTAGAATGATAAATGACACAATGTGTCAGCAGACTAATTAGGAGCCTTTGTTTGTTTACTTACTACTACAAGAAAAGTCGATTTGATCGCAAAAAGAAACATATGTTTAATTAACTGTAAGATTTTTTGTTAAAATAAAGCCAATAATGCCATTTTTTTGTGGTCCCCTTCATTTAGAAAAGTACCGAAAAGTATCGAAAAACATTTTGGTCTGAAATATTGGTATCGGGACAACACTAATTAAAAGGGATCATACTTCAGCAATGACAGGAACCACCTTGGACAAAAATAAATAATCAAACTGACTTAAAAAAAATCCACACGGCATCGGGGAAGTGATGGGACATAAACACCCTTGAAATGTTACTTGGCTGCACAGTTAATGGTTTTATTACGGCGACTGTTTGACCCCAGGACAGACTACACCGTCTATTGCATCCTGAGTTGCAAAGCCTTCTGAGTAATTTAGTGTGTCTGGGATGCTTTTTCTTGAGACTCATGCAGCATACAATTCACAACCCCAGGCAAGGCCGCACCTCCTGCCCGCAAATGACTGTTTAGTTGACTATTCAACATAGTTTCCATTCACCATTAGGGAATAACTGCTGTCGTTTAATACAAATTTCCATGGTGCTGCTAATGAAGACACCCGGTGCAACCATTCATCACAAAACCCCACTGCATGAAAATGTCACCTCGGGCAGAGACCGGTGTTGGTATCAAGACCACCAGGACCGCAATGGCAAGAGTTTGGCTTTAGGACTGCACAGCACACACGTCCCTGGTCCTGGCTTGTAGCCAGCGCGAGCTCGGTGAAACAAAACAAAAGCAAACAGCGAGGAATTGGCCCCAGTTGATAACGATCTGGCAGTGGCAGCATTTCTACAGGACACCCAGTTCGGCGAGGGAGTTGAAAATGGTATGGTTCCCACAAGTAATGCTCAGTTCGGCTCACCGTGGCGCGGTTTTGGAACGTCCATGCCCGATCTTACAGTACTTACATTCAATGTTGATGTTGAACACTAAACCAGAGACTCAAATAAATGAAACATATAGATATGTACAGTGGGGCAAAAAAGTATTTAGTCAGCCACCGATTGTGCAAGTTCTCCCACTTAAAATGATGACAGAGGTCTGTAATTTTCAACATAGGTACACTTCAACTGTGAGAGACAGCATGTGGAAAAAAAATCCAGGAATTCATATTGTAGGAAATTTTAAGAATTCATTTGTGAATTATGGTGGAAAATAAGTATTTGGTCAACCATTCAAAGCTCTCACTGATGTATCTCACGATACATTGCCCCATTCATTCTTTCCTTAACATGAATCAAATGTCCTGTCCCCTTAGCAGAAAAACAGCCCCAAAGCATGATGTTTCAACCCCCATGCTTCAGAGTAGGTTTGGTGTTCTTGGGATGCAACTCAGTATTCTTCTTCCTCCAAACACGACAAGTTGAGTTTATACCAAAAAGTTCTGTTTTGGTTTCATCTGACCACATGACATTCTCCCAATCCTCTGCTGTATCATCCATGTATCCATTTTGGTATAAACTCAACTTGTCGTGTTTGTAGGAGGACGAATACTGAGTTGCATCCCAAGAACACCATACCTACTGTGAAGCATGGGGGTGGAAACATCATGCTTTGAGGCTATTTTTCTGTTAAGGGGACAGGACGATTGATCCGTGTTAAGGAAAGAATGAATGGGGCCATGTATCGTGAAATTTTGAGCCAAAACCTCCTTCCATCGGTGAGAGCTTTGAATGGTTGACCAAATACTTATGTTCCACCATAACCTACAAATAAATTCTTTAAAATTCCTACAATGTGAATTCCTGGATTTTTTTTCCCATTCTGTCTCTCACAGTTGAAGTGTACCTATGATGAAAATTACAGACCTCTGTCATCATTTTAAGTGGGAGAAGTTGCACAATCGGTGGCTGACTAAATACTTTTTTGACCCACTGTATTTTTTTTGTCTTAGGTACAGTAGTACCTCAACTTATGAGCTTAATTGATTCCATGACAGAACTCTGGAGACTAGCACCGATTCACTCACATTACTTCATACATATACATATATATATATATACATACACATATATATATTTCTCACGCACTAATTGACTGAAAGAGCGTGCACTTGCCGCTAATGATGTCACATTATCGATGAGAAGATGCGTTTTTTGACAACATGACCGGCTAGGAGACACCGACAGTAACAAGAGTAAAATGGATAAGAAAGGACAGATTTAAAAAAAATAATAATAATACAATTAAATTAAATAACTTTTTTTTTTATTTTTATTTTTTTAATAACTTGGGACTTCCCGCGGGCGGGATTTTGGACGCTGGCGGGCCGTAGTTTGGGGACCCCTGGAATATGTGGTAAATATGCTTTATTATCTCTAAACACCTTTAATTTCTTAACATAAACGTTTCTTTCATAAATAAATACATATAAATGATATATATGAAAGAGGTAGATCCCCTCGACTTGGTCAATTGAAAAGTAGCTCGCCTGCTCTAAAGCAACCATTAAAAAAAAAAAACAAGATGCCAATCCTGGGCCTTGAGTTTTACGCTGACTCTCCGAAAAAAGACTACCCGGAAAAGGAATCTAGGTAATGAGATTTGTGAAGAGCCTCCTACCTTAAGACAACCGTTCCAAAAACATTCCCCTCAAGACAGCATCGCATTTCCCCATCAGAGGTGTGGAAAGAAGTGTACTGGCACGGACCCAGGGTGATGGTCCTGGAGAACATGACCCTGCATGGAAAGACACATTCCATGATCGCACTGTCACCCAAGTCAACTTGCCATCGCTGATGCCAAACACAAACTAATTGAAAAAGTTGTCTCCTTGAAGCATTTAACAGGTCTTTTTTTTTTTTTTTTTTTTTTTAAAGACAGCCTGAGAGTGCGGTTGACCTCATTTTATTCAAATATTTGTGCTCGATTTTCATTTCATCGCAGCGGCGTGACTTGTTGCATTACAGCCGAGCTGCAAACTGAAGATGTGCAGCCGCGGTGGGCCGACTCCTTTGCAAATGCTTCCCACTGCCAAGGAAAAAGGAAGATAATCCAGAAAAGGGATTATCTATATTGCAGGGAAGGAATTTATAGAGAATGTCTCAGAGGCAACATCTCTAAAGGCTTTCAGACTGTTTTTTTACTTGCAACTCTCAGACTAAGTCAGTGGTTTTGCCAGGAGAATACACGTAGCGTCAATGGAAGACAGACTGACGGTAAGGACTCTGGGAAAAACAGAAAGCAGAGGTCTGTTTTGGCTTCTTATCAGGGCAACACACGGAATCTTAATTGTAGCGCACATTATCTGCTCTATGTCGTCTCAAAGACTCTGGGAATGGTCAATGTAGCATGTCTTTTTTTTTCTTCATAAAAAGAAATACATTTCAAATAAATTATAAAAGGAATACATACATCCAATCTGTTTGTATGAAAGAAAATATGTAAAAAGAAAGGAATATAGCATGACTTCTTTAAATAAATACATTTTTAAAAAGTATAAAAGGAATATACAGTCTTTTTTTTAATAAAACAAATATATACAAAAATGTAAGTATCTTTTTTTAAATATAGGAATGTAGCATGTCTTCAGAAAAATACAAGTAAATACATTTTGAAAAATTATATAATATATAAATCCTATCTATTTTAACAAAATATGTAAAAAGAAAGGAATAAAGTATGACTTCTTTAACAATATAAATAAATACATTTTTAAAAAGTATAAAAGGAATATATATATTTTTTTAACAAATATATACAAAAATGTTTGTGTCTTTTTTTAAAGAAAGGAAGGTAGAATGTCTTTAGAAAAATACAAGTAAATACATATTGAAAAATTCTAAAATATATATCCTGTCTATTATAATAAAATATGTAAAAAGAAAGGAATAAAGTATGACTTCTTTAACAATGGAAATAAATACATTTTTAAAAAGTATAAAAGGAATATATATTATGTTCTAACAAATATACACAAAAATGTATGTATCTTTTTTTAAAGAAAGGAAGGTAGCATGTCTTTAGAAAAATACAAGTAAATACATATTGAAAAATTCTAAAATATATATCCTGTCTATTTTAATCAAATATGTAAAAAGAAAGGAATAAAGTATGACTTCTTTAACAATATAAATAAATACATTTTTAAAAAGTTTAAAAGGAATATATATTATTTTTTAACGAATATATACAAAAATGTATGTATCTTTTTTTAAAGAAAGGAACGTAAATCTTCAGAAAAATACAAGTAAATACATTTTGAAAAATGATAAAATATATATCCAATCTGTTTTACCAAAATAAATATGCAATAAAAGGAATATAGCATGACTTCTTTAAACATAGACATAAATACATTTTTTAAAAGTATAAAAGGAATATTTAGTCTTTTTTAATAAAACAAATACAAACAAAAATTATTGTATCTTTTTTTAAAGAAAGGAAGTAAATACATTTTGAAAAATGATCAAATATATATCCAGTTTGTTTTAATAAAACGTGTACATTTTTTAAAGTTAGACAGCCAGTTAAACAGAGATGCTACCTCAGTAGAAGCATCCACGTCCCATCTTAAAACTCATTTGTATACTCTGGCCTTTAAATAGACCCCCCTTTTAGACAAGTTGATCTGCCGTTTCTTTTTTTTTGCTCTGCCCCCCTCTCCTTCGTGGAAGGGGCGAGGGTACGTATTCGGTGACCACGGATGAGCGCTAGCTGTCCAAAGTCTGGACCCAGGGTGGACCACTCATCTGTGCATCAGTTTGGGACATCCCTGCGCTGATGACCTGTCTCCGCTCAAGACAATCTCCTGCTAGCCCCACTATGGACTGGACTCTCACTACTTTGCGAGATCCACTATGGATTGGACTCTCACACTATTTGTGTTGGATCCACTATGGAATGAACTCTCACTTTATTATGTTGGATCCTCTATGGACTGGACTCTCACATTATTATGTTAGATCCAATATGGACTGGACTCTCACGCTATTATGTTAGATCCACTATGGACTGGACTCTCACGCTATTATGTTAGATCCACTATGGACTGGACTCTCACACTATTATGATAGATTCACTATGGACTAGACTCTCACACCATAATGTTGAATCTACTATGGACTGGACTCTCACTATCATGTTAGATCCACAATGGAATGAACTCTCACTTTATTATGTTAGGTCCACTATGGACTGGACTCTCACATTATTATGTTGGATCCACTATGGACTGGACTCTCACAGTATTATGTTAGATCAACTATGGACCGGACTCTCATACTATTATGTTAGATCTACTATGGACTGGACTCTCACTATTATGTTAGATCCACTATGGAATTAACTCTCACTTTATTATGTTAGATCCACTATGGACTGGACTTTCACATTATTATGTTAGATCCACTATGGATTGGACTCTCACACTATTGTGTTAGATCCACTATGGACTGGACTTTCACACTATTATGCTAGATCCACTATGGACTGGACTCTCACACCATAATGTTAGATCCACTATGGACTGGACTCTCACAATATTATGTTAGATCCACTATGGACTGGACTCTCACACTAATATGCTAGATCCACTATGGACTGGACTCTCACACCATAATGTTAGATCTACTATGGACTGGACTCTCACTATTATGTTAGATCCACTATGGACTGGACTGTCACACCATACTGTTGGATCTAATATGGACTGGACTCTCACTATTATGTTAGATCCACTATGGACTGGACTCTCACATTATCATGTTAGATCCACTATGGACTGGACTCTCACATTATCATGTTAGATCCACTATGGACTGGACTCTCACATTATCATGTTAGATCCACTATGGACTGGACTCTCACTATTATGGACTGGACTCCCACATTATTATGTTCGATCCACTATGGACTGGAGTCTCACTACTATGCTAGATCCACTATGGACTGGACTCTCACACTATTGTTTGTGTTAGATCCACTGTGGACTGGACTCTCACACTATTATGTTAGATCTACTATGGACTGGACTCTCACACTATTATGTTAGATCCACTATGGACTGGACTCTCACACCATAATGTTGGATCTACTATGGACTGGACTCCCACATTGTTATGTTCGATCCACTATGGACTGGATTCTCAAATTATTATGTTAGATCCACTATGGACTGGACGTTAGATCTATGGATCTGTTAGATCCATTATGGACTGGACTCTCACAATTGTGTTAGATCTACTGTGGACTGGACTCTCACACAATTATGTTAGATCCACTATGGACTGGAGTCTCACTATCATGGACTGGACTCTCACATTATTATGTTAGATCCACTATGGACTGGACGTTCACATTTTTATGTTAGATCTATGGATCTATGTTAGATCCACTATGGACTGGACTCTCACACTATTATGTTAGATCCAGTACGGACTGAACTCTCACAATTATGTTGGATCCACTATGGACTGGACTCTCTCATTATTATGTTAGATCCACTATGGACTGGACTCTCACACTATTATGTTAGATCCACTATGGACTGGACTCTCACACTATTATGCTAGATCCACTATGGACTGGACTCTCACACCATAATGTTGGATCTACTATGGACTGGACTCTCACTATCATGTTAGATCCACTATGGACTGGACTTTCATATTATTATGTTAGAGCTATGGATCTGTTAGATCCATTATGGACTGGACTCTCCCACTATTATGTTAGATCTACTACGGACTGAACTCTCACAGTTGTGTTGGATCTACTGTGGACTGGACTCTCACACAATAATGTTAGATCCACTATGGACTGGAGTCTCACTATCATGGACTGGACTCTCACATTATTATGTTAGATCCACTATGGACTGGACTTTCACATTTTTATGTTAGATCTATGGATCTATGTTAGATCCACTATGGACTGGACTCTCACACTATTATGTTAGATCCAGTACGGACTGAACTCTCACAATTATGTTGGATCCACTATGGACTGGAGTCTCACTATTATGGACTGGACTCTCACTTTGTTATGTTCGATCCACTATGGACTGGATTCTAACATTATTATGTTAGATCCCCTATGGACTGGACTCTCATTATTATGTTAGATCCACTATGGACTGGACTCTCTCATTATTATGTTAGATCCACTATGGACTGGACTCTCTCATTATTATGTTAGATCCACTATGGACTGGACTCTCTCATTATTATGTTAGATCCACTATGGACTGGACTCTCACACTATTATGTTAGATCCACTATGGACTGGACTCTCACACGATTATGTTAGATCCACTATGGACTGGACTCTCACACTATTATGTTAGATCCACTATGGACTGGACTCTCACACGATTATGTTAGATCCACTACGGACTGGACTCTCACTATCATGTTAGATCCACTATGGCCTGGACTTTCACATTATCATGTTAGATCCACTATGGACTGGACTGTCACTATTATGGACTGGGCTCTCACATTGTTATGTTCGATCCACTATGGACTAGACTCTCACTATTGTGTTAGATCCACTAATGACCGGATTCTCACATGATTATGTTAGATGCCCTATGGACTGGACTCTCATTATTATGTTAGATTCACTATGGACTGGACTCTATCATTATTATGTTAGATCCACTATGGACTGGACTCTCACACTATTATGTTAGATCCACTACGGACTGGACTCTAACTATTATGTCAGATCCACTATGGACTGGACTCTCACATTATTATGTTGGATCCACTATGGATTGGATTCTCACATTATTATGTTAGATCCCCTATGGACTGGACTCTCATTATTATGTTAGATCCACTATGGACTAGACTCTCTCATTATTATGTTAGATCCACTATGGACTGGGCTCTCACATTATTATGTTAGATCCACTATGGACTGGACTGCCACTATTATGTTAATACTGCTATGGACTGGACTCTCGCATTATTATGTTAGATCACTATGGACTGGAGTCTCACTATTATGCTAGATCCACTATGGACTGGACTCTCACACTATTATGTTAGATCCACTATGGACTGGACTCCCACTATTATGTTAAAACCACTATGGACTGGACTCTCACATTATTATGTTAGATCACTATGGACTGTACTCTCACTATTATGTTAGATCCACTATGGACTGGAGTCTCGCTATTATGCTAGATCCACTATGGACTGGACTCTCACACTATTATGTTAGATCCACTATGGACTGGAGTCTCACTATTATGCTAGATCCACTATGGACTGAACTCTCACATTATTATGTTAGATCCACTATGGACTGGACTCCCACTATTATGTTAAAACCACTATGGACTGGACTCTCACACTATAATGTTAGATCACTATGGACTGTACTCTCACTATTATGTTAGATCCACTTTGGACTGGACTCTCACACTAATATGTTAGATCCACTATGGACTGGAGTCTCACTATTATGCTAGATCCACTATGGACTGGACTCTCACACTATTATGTTAGATCCACTATGGACTGGACTCTCACACTATTATGTTAGATCCACTATGGACTGGAGTCTCACTATTACGCTTGATCCACTATGGACTGAACTCTCACTATTATGCTAGATCCACTATGGACTGAACTCTCACTATTATGTTAGATCCACTATGGACTGGACTCTCACATTATTATGTTAGATCCACTATGGACTGGACTCTCACATTATTATGTTAGATCACTATGGACTGGAGTCTCACTATTATGCTAGATCCACTATGGACTGAACTCTCACACTATTATGTTAGATCCACTATGGACTGGACTCTCACATTATTATGTTAGATCCACTATGGACTGGACTCCCACTATTATGTTAAAACCACTATGGACTGGACTCTCACATTATTATGTTAGATCATTTTGGACTGTACTCTCACTATTATGTTAGATCCACTATGGACTGGACTCTCACACTATTATGTTAGATCCACTATGGACTGGAGTCTCACTATTATGCTAGATCCACTATGGACTGGACTCTCACACTATTATGTTAGATCCACTATGGACTGGACTCTCACATTATTATGTTAGATCCACTATGGACTGGACTCCCACTATTATGTTAAAACCACTATGGACTGGACTCTCACATTATTATGTTAGATCACTATGGACTGTACGCTCACTATTATGTTAGATGCACTATGGACTGGAATCTCACACTATTATGTTAGATCTTCTATGGACTGGAGTCTCACTATTATGCTAGATCCACTATGGACTGGACTCTCACATTATTATGTTAGATCCACTATTGACTGGACTCTCACACTATTATGTTAGATCCACTATGGACTGGACTCCCACTATTATGTTAAAACCACTACGGACTGGACTCTCACTATTATGTTAGATCCATTATGGACTGGACTCTCACATTATTATGTTAGATTCACTATGGACTGGACTCTCACACCATTATGTTAGATGCACTATGGACTGGACTCTCACTATTATGTTAAATCCACTATGGACTGGACTATCACATTATCATGTTAGATCCACTATGGACTGTACTTTCACTATTATGTTAGAGCCACTACGGACTGGACTCTCACTATTATGTTAGATCCATTATGGACTGGACTCTCACATTATTATGTTAGATCCACTATGGACTGAACTCTCACACTATTATGTTAGATCCACTACGGACTGGACTCTCACACAATTATGTTAGACCCACTATGGACTGGACTCTCACACTATTATGTTAGATCCACTATGAACTGGACTTTTACAATATTATGTTAGATCCACTATGGACTGGACTCTCACATTGTTACGCTAGATCCACTACGGACTGGACTCTCACTATTATGTTAGATCCACTATGTACTGGACTCTCACTATTATGTTAGATCCACTATGGACTGGACTCTCACATTATTACGCTAGATCCACTATGGACTGGACTCTCACTAATTTTGTTGGATCCACTATGGACTGGACTTTCACAATATTATGTTAGATCCACTATGGACTGGACTTTCACAATATTATGTTAGTTCCACTATGAACTGGACTTTCACAATATTATGTTAGATCCACTATGGACTGGGCTCTCACTATTATGTTAGATCCACTATGAACTGGACTTTCACAATATTATGTTAGATCCCCTATGGACTGGACTCTAACACTATTATGCAAGATCCACCATAGACTGGACTCTCACATTATTATGTTAGATCACTATGGACTGTACTCTCACTATTATGTTAGATGCACTATGGACTGGACTCTCACACTATTATGTTAGATCTTCTATGGACTGGAGTCTCACTATTATGCTAGATCCACTATGGACTGGACTCTCACACTATTATGTTAGATCCACTATTGACTGGACTCTCACACTATTATGTTAGATCCACTATGGACTGGACTCCCACTATTATGTTAAAACCACTACGGACTGGACTCTCACTATTATGTTAGATCCATTATGGACAGGACTCTCACATTATTATGTTAGATCCACTATGGACTGGACTCTCACACCATTATGTTAGATGCACTATGGACTGGACTCTCACTATTATGTTAAATCCACTATGGACTGGACTATCACATTATCATGTTAGATCCACTATGGACTGTACTTTCACTATTATGTTAGAGCCACTACGGACTGGACTCTCACTATTATGTTAGATCCATTATGGACTGGACTCTCACATTATTATGTTAGATCCACTATGGACTGAACTCTCACACTATTATGTTAGATCCACTACGGACTGGACTCTCACACAATTATGTTAGATCCACTATGAACTGTACTTTCACAATATTATGTTAGATCCCCTATGGACTGGACTCTAACACTATTATGCAAGATCCACCATAGACTGGACTCTCACATTATTATGTTAGATCACTATGGACTGTACTCTCACTATTATGTTAGATGCACTATGGACTGGACTCTCACACTATTATGTTAGATCTTCTATGGACTGGAGTCTCACTATTATGCTAGATCCACTATGGACTGGACTCTCACATTATTATGTTAGATCCACTATTGACTAGACTCCCACACTATTATGTTAGATCCACTATGGACTGGACTCCCACTATTATGTTAAAACCACTACGGACTGGACTCTCACTATTATGTTAGATCCATTATGGACTGGACTCTCACATTATTATGTTAGATCCACTATGGACTGGACTCTCACACCATTATGTTAGATGCACTATGGACTGGACTCTCACTATTATGTTAAATCCACTATGGACTGGACTATCACATTATCATGTTAGATCCACTATGGACTGTACTTTCACTATTATGTTAGAGCCACTACGGACTGGACTCTCACTATTATGTTAGATCCATTATGGACTGGACTCTCACATTATTATGTTAGATCCACTATGGACTGAACTCTCACACTATTATGTTAGATCCACTACGGACTGGACTCTCACACAATTATGTTAGATCCACTATGAACTGGACTTTTACAATATTATGTTAGATCCCCTATGGACTGGACTCTAACACTATTATGCAAGATCCACCATAGACTGGACTCTCACATTATTATGTTAGATCCACTATGGATGTTTTTTTATTTTAATTTAAAAAATGTTTACAAGTATGTTTTTAAAAAGGAATGTAGCAAGTTCAGAAGTGAGCCATGAGCTGCAGAAGCACATAAATAAGAAAGACAAGTATCTAATTTCATCACTTAGTCCTTAGATGGTAATACAGAGTGAAAAGCAGATGTTCCATTGGGCTCCAAGAAGAGAGTAACAGTACATGCCTCACTTTTAAGGTCAACATTTTTTTTTTTTTTTCGGTACGTTTTTTTAGGAAAGGCACACATTTTCATTTTCAGGATATTAAATTCCCTCCCAGCCTAAAGTTCCCGCTTGTAGCCCAGTTTCCCATCTCTATTAAACTCTGCTTTCGTCTTATCCACTTGTCCTTTTACTCACACAAGACATTTAATGGCTTTTTTCTTTTTTAAGTTTTATCGCTCGCCGTGACTCCCGCCAGCTAAAGGCTGGGCTGCAGTAAATGTGTTTACAAAGTGGATGTGTGGCTTTGACTAGGTAGGTGATCATTTCATATTAATGATAACTGTGACCAAAATGATTACGCAGGGCCACCCCTGGCTAAATTTGGGCCCTGAGGAGCCTTTGCACCCCACCCTAAATGCAAAAAGTCTTCACTTCATTCATGAAAAAAATATTTTTATACTTTTTTAAATCATACTTGAATTTGATGCACATTTCATACTGAAACAAACTATTTTGAAAGACATGTGTTTAATGTGTATTAATGTTTATTTAGTGCAAACTAACTAATTAAAACATAAGATTACAATCCTTCCTGAGCTCGAACCCTTGCCTTACAAGACCAGCACTAATACGGTGCGCCACAACCAAAATGTTTGGGAAAATCTGCCTTCATATTCTTATCAGTGACAGAGCAGGAAGGTGCTAGGAATATGCTTGTGGTGAAACTAGCTTCGTCAAGCAAAATGGGGCAAATGGCCTAGAGGGAGGGGCGGACGTGTTATCACTGCATTGTATAATGTTTCCAAAAAGTAATTATACACACTACAATAGTTTAACCCAGGGGTCACCAAAGTTTGACTCGGGGGCCGATTTGGGTTAAAAAAAATCTGTCCGGGAGCCGGGCTCTGTCTGTGTGTGTGTGTGTGTGTGTGTTTATATATATATATTAGGGGTGTGGGAAAAAATTGATTCGAATAAGAATCGAATTGTTTATGTTGTGCGATTCAGAATCGATTCTAATTTTTAAAAAATTGTTTTTTGTTTTTAATTAAAAAAGATATATATAAAAAATAAAAATAAAATATATATATATATATATATATATATATATTTTTTTTTTTAATCAATCCAACAAACCACTACACAGCAATACCATAACAATGCAATTCAATTCCAAAACCAAACCAATAAACAGAGCACTTGAGAGGAGACACAAACACGAGTAGTGAAACAAAAATGAATATTATCAACAACAGTATAAATATTAGTTATAAAAATCCCTCAATGACATTATCATTAGACATTTATAAAAATTAAAGAAAAGTGTCACAGTGGCTTACACTTGCATCGCATCTCATAAGCTTGACAACACACTGTGTCCAGTATTTTCACAAAGATAAAATAAGTCATATTTTTGGTTTGTTTAATAGTTAAAACAAATTTACATTATTGCAATCAGTTGATAAAACATTGTCCTTTACAATTATAAAAGCTTTTTACAAAAATCTACTACTCTGCTAGCATGTCAGCAGACTGGGGTAGATCCTGCTGAAATCCAATGTATTGAATGAATACAGAATCCTTTAAAATCGGGAAAAAAAATCGTTTTTGAATCGAGAATTGAATCGAAAAAAATCGATATATTATCGAATTGTGACCCCAAGAATCAATATTGAATCGAATCGTGGGACACCCAAAAATTCACAGCCCTTTTATATATATATATATATATATATATATATATATATATATATATATATATATAATTAAATCCCCTGAAGAGCAGGGAAACCGGTGACACAGTTTCCTTGTAAGGATGAAATAGCCTCTGTGTTTTTTCCTGACCAAACATATATTACACTATTCATATATATATATATATATATATATATATATATATATATATATATATATATATATATATATATATATATATATATACATATATATATACATATACATATATATATACATATATACATATATATATATATATATATTTTTTTTTTTTTTTTTTTTTCTCTCCAAATCCAGAACTTTGACCCATCAGAGTACATACACCCTGCCGTTACAAAGCACACAATTGTACAGCCTAGTTCAGTGATTCTCAAACTGTGGTACACGTACTACTACTGGTACGCCAACTCAGTCTGTAAATATGTATTGTACATGGAGTATCATTTTTGGTGTTTGTGCATTGTGTGTAATGCTACAGCGGCCAAAAATAATAAATACACTTGTTAATGAATACTTAGGTCTACTACGCTATTGTAACTTAATGGCACTTGGCGAGCCAAGTGTTTTCTTAGTTGGTACTTGGTGGAAAAAGTTTGAAAACCACTGGCTTATTTGCGCCAACATTTTGGGGTATGTCGTTTGTAATGGGGTAAAATGTTAATAGGTCTTGTATCCATTTTAGATGCGATTAGACAAATTTTATAGGGATTAGGGAACTAACTGCCAGCTTTAGTAACCGGGGTGTTAGTTGTTTTTCTAAGAGATGATTAGTAAATGTATCGGTAATAAATCACAGTTATAAAATAATTAACATATAAAAGCAGTAATACTTACCCTGAGATATTTTAACGCAATTAATGCTGGTAATTACTACATCCCTAACTGTGAGGCAGTTATACTTCCTGTCCAAAAATGTAATATGTAACGTGTGGGGACTCGGTAACAAACAAAAAAAATTACATTATAAATGCATGTTCCATTACACCCCAAGCTAGCCTCCAGTGAGCTTGGTGGCATAGCGGCCACAAGAAAAAAAATGATTTTAATGTTTGTCTTTCCCTAAGTTCTCTTGGTTCCCCAACCAGGAAGCCATAAGCCTCCTACCCGCCGGAGGGACGCAGAACTGTGAGAGCATTGTCTGCCGTCAAGCCCTGCTTACAGTTTCCTGACTGCATTTACACATTTCCTAATGAAATTACCCCCGACTCGCTGCCCTACCAATTGGCGCGACTTAAAAACGGTTTGTCATACGGAAAAGCAGGGCCACCTTTGTCCAGCTTTAATGGCACTACTGTGACTGCCAGCCAAACTGTAAAACTGAAGAACCTCATACCCAGTGATCCAACTTCAATTGAACGGGTAGAGAACGATTCATAAATGCTTTAAAATGTAATATCGGAAATTATCGGTATTGGTTTCAAAAAGTTAAATAATGACTTTTTAAAACGCCGTTGTACACAGCGATACATATCCGGTAAAACACGGATATAAACCCAGTCAGCAGCCCGTCCGCTCTCCCCTCTCTCCTCTCCTACACACAGCACAGGAGTTGACGACTGCAGCATGAGAGGTTTACTGGCGATGCTTGATGGCCGCGAGCGTAGCATAACAACAACAAGAGTGTGTTGTTGCCGGTGCTGTAGCCGTGGCTCACAAGCGAGCTCACTCAGTGACTGACTAACGACACCATGTCTATGGTTTGGGATTATTTTAAAGTGTATCTGACCGACAAAAAACTGGCAATTTGCAATGACTGCAAAATGTTGGTTATGCGAGGAGGAACCAAGACGTTTTCCTTTAATACGAGCAATTAGATCTCCCACCTCTTCAAGAATCATAAGGAGATACACGATGAATACAAGCAGAAGATGGATGAAAAGCAAACACCGAAAAAAAGTAGTACCACACAGTTGTTGGTTAAAGACTCCGCCGAGAAAAAAACAAGAATACAACAAAAACCACCCCCGGGGCGAAAGCTCACGTTGTGGTCAGGGACAACGCACGCAGTATGGCAAAAACTACGGTGAAGTTTGGTGTGGATAGTCTCTGTCCTGCATGGCGCACAATTTGCAGCTTGTAGTGAACGGAGCTGCCCTGTCTCAACGCAGCATTTCAGAAGCTCTGGCTGACTGGTAGGGCCACTTCAAGCACTCACCACTACCTTGCAGCACATTTGTGTTAATACGTCAGAGCAGGGCAGACTGATCCCAGTTTAAAATTTCCTGTTATACAGTATACCAGTCAGCCTTGCACTAAAGGAGGACTATGTATTGTTTACTTTTTACTCTAGTATACTCTGGACTGAAGCTGTGTGAGTTCATTGTTTTTGTAGCTGTTGTTTTGAGGCATGTTTAAAAAAAAAGTCAAAAGTCAAAAAGTATAGTATTTCCCATTGTTGTAGTGGGTATCAGGATTATCTCAGGGAGAGCATGTCCCAAATTCCAAGCTGCTGTTTTGAGGCATGTTAAAAAAAAAAAATGCACTTTGTGACTTCAATAATAAATATGGCAGTGCCATGTTGGCATTTTTTTCCATAATTTCAGTTGAAGTTGTCTTATTTTGGAAAACCTTATTACATTGTTTTAAGCCCCAAAAATTTTTGGCATAATAATGTATTAATTCCACGACCGTACATATCGGTATCGGTTGATATCGGAATCGGTAGTTAAGATTTGGACAATATCAGAATATCAGATATTGGCAAAACAGCCATTATCGGAAAGTTGGTGTATTACCTGATTCTGATGACTTGCATTGATTGGAATCAGACAGTAGTGATGATAACGTCCACATTTTCTAACGGAGGAGAAAAAAATTCCTCCTTTCTGTCCAATACTGCATAAAAGTGGTTGGTTTTTGGCATCTTATTTGTCCAGCTCCCATACTCCTTTTTGTATCCTTTACAAGAAATACATTGGTGGCAAACTCCGTAGCTTGTTAGCTTGTGCACGCCAGCTTTCTGACACTCTTATTTTGTTAGCACAGGCAGGCTTTAGCAGCGCTTTTATTGTGAAGACAGGAACTGTGCAAGTCGGACTTTAGAGTTTTGACAGCAGTCTGTTAAAGGGGAACATTATCACCAGACCTATGTAAGTGTCAATATATACCTTGATGTTGCAGAAAAAAGACCATATATTTTTTAACCGATTTCCGAACTCTAAAAGGGTGAATTTGGCGATTTTAAACACCTTTCAATTGTTCGCCTGTCGGAGTAATGACCTTTCACCCGTGACATCACATCGTGAAGCGACCCGCCAATTTCTCAAACACATTACACACACCAAGTCAAATCAGCTCTGTTATTTTCCGTTTTTTCGACTGTTTTCCGGTACCTTGGAGACATGAGGCCTCGTCGGTGTGTTGTCGGAGGGTGTAACAACACAAACAAAGACGGATTCAAGTTGCAACAGTGGTCAAAAGATGCGAAAGTCTCTCGTTGGTTCTGCAAACTGTACCGACGACAGCTATGCTACGACAGAGATGGCAAGAATGTGTGGATTTCCTGCGACACTCAAAGCAGATGCATTTCCAACGATAAAGTCAACAAAATCACAAAGGAGAGTTTTGTTGATGTTATTGACTTATGTGGAGTGTGCCAATCAGACATATTTGGTCACGGCATGACTGCAAGCTAATCGATGCTAACATGCTATTTAGGCTAGCTGTATGTACATATTGCATCATTATGCCTCATTTGTAGCTATATTTGCATCCAGCCTTTCCCTCCACCCACATTTAATGCCAAACAAACACATACCAATCGTTGGTTAGAAGGCGATCGCCCAATTCGTCCGCGCTTCCTCCCGTGCCGCTGTCTGTCGTGATATGGCTCAAAAGCTTCTGTTTCTTCTTTAATTTTGTTTTCGGTACCTGCCTCCACACTCCAACCATCCGTTTCAATACATGCGTAATCTGTTGAATCGCTTACGGTGCTGAAATCCGAGTCTGAATCCGAGCTAATATCGCTATACCTTTCTGTGCTATCCGCCATGTTTGTTTCTGTGTGGTCACGCTGTGACGTCACAGGATAATGGACGGGTGGATATAATGACGGTTAAATCAGGCACTTTTGAAGCCGTTTTTCGGGATATTGCGTGATGAGTAAAATTTTGAGAAAAACTTAGAAAAATAAAATAAGCCAGTGGGAACTGATTTTTATTGGTTTTAACCCTTCAGAAATTGTGATAATGTTCCCCTTTAAAATAAAATATGTTTCTCGCCTTCCTGTCGGTCATTTTTTCTTAATAATGATCTGGCAGCAGCCGGCGGCATCTCACAAGACCCTCTGGTGCCGTGAATGTCAATCAAGTGACGAAAGTGACGTCTTGGTGGAGATTGATGATTGCTTAATTTTTAGGTTTATTTTTTTTAATGCCTGGCTGGCGATTGACTGACACACCCTCCACCATGGACTGGTAGCTCGTGATCGACGTAATGGGCACCCCTATTTTAGAGTGATTTCAGAATTGTTTTAAGTGAGTTTCAGCACTTTTTGAAAACTCCACTTCTCGCTCCAAAAAGGTGGCAGGGCCTGAATCAGCCTGCTACTTTGCCTACAGAAGACTGTAGGTCATATGTGTTTTGGACGCATCGTGATTCTGAATCCTGGTATTTTGGTGATTATATGTCTGCCAGGTGCATGGTTGCAGCAATACGACTAAAAAAGGGGTCAGGCTGCATACATTTCCAAATGATGGGAATATAAGGAAAGTACGGACCTCTCCTGTCAAATTGACTCACGCAAAACGGGACAGTATAATTTGCAGCCATCATCTTTAATGACTCCGACTTGGAAGAAAGAAGGTTTTAGTTGGAGTTTGGATCAAAAAGATTTTTAAGCACTCAAACCAAACTTCAGCCTGAAATTCAGCCCTCGAGTGGAGAAAGACTGAGCCAGAATGTGTGGAAATGCGGAGTAATAAGAGCAGACCTGGCGCTCATAGAGGGAAAAAAAAGAAAGCCGCTAGTATTCAATTTTGTGTCCTCTTCTACTGAAGCTTTTCCTGAAGATGCTTGAAGGAATGCTGAAAGAGCAAGAGGAAACACGGGACGAGGACTAGCAATTAAGTGAATAAAATGATATACGGGCAATCATTCAATCGCGACTGGACTGGTTTGTCTTAGAAGACGTTTTGCCTCACATCTGAGTAGGTTTCATTAGTTCATGGTCATAGACTTAGACAAGGTCAGATCTAGTCTTAGATGTAGATGGGTCAGATTCATCATCATTTTCATCATCATTTATTTTTATTCCTTTCATGAAAATGCATATTTACAAGCCACGTACAATTGACACTATCATTGTTTTTTTTTTGTTTTTCTTTCTTATACATTTCCATGATCAGAAAGATTTAGCCTAAGACTGGTCAGATCTAGTCTTGGACTTAGATTGGTCGGATATAGTCTTAGACTTAGATAGGGTCAGGTCTAGTCTTAGACTTAGATGGGTCAGATTTAGCCTTAGACTGGTCAGATCTAGTCTTGGACTTAGATTGGTCCGATCTAGTCTTACACTTAGATTGGTCAGATCGAGTCTTGGATTTAGATTGGTCCAAACTAGTCTTAGACTGGTCAGACCTATTCTTAGACAGATTGGCCAGACCTAGCCTTGTACTTAGATGGGTCAGATGAAGCCCTAGACTTAGATGGGTCAGATGTAGCCTTAGACTTAGATTGGTCAGATGTAGTCTTAGACTTAGATTGGTCAGATCTAGCCTTGGACTTAGATGGGTCAAATGTAGCCTAGACTTAAATGGGTCAGATGTAGCCCTAGTCTTAGATTGCTCAGATGTGGACATAGACGTAGATTGGTCAGATCCAGTCTTATACTTAGTTTGGTCAGATCTATTCTTAGACTTAGATGGGTCAGATTTAGCCTCAGACTGGTCAGATCTAGTCTTGGACTTAGATTGGCCGGATATAGTCTTAGACTTAGACAGGGTCAGATCTAGTCTTAGCCTTAGATGGGTCAGATTTAGCCTTAGACTGGTCAGATCTAGTCTTGGACTTAGATTGGTCATATCTATTTTTAGACTTAGATTGGTCAGATCTAGTCTTAAACTTAGATTGGTCAGATTGAGTTATAGATTTAGATTGGTCAAAACTAGTCTTGGACTGGTCAGATCTAGTCTTAGACAGATTGGCCAGACCTAGCCTTGGACTTAGATGGGTCAGATGTAGCCTCAGACTTAGATTGGTCAGATGTAGTCTTAGACTTAGATTGCTCAGACCTAGTCTTAGACTTAGATTGGTCAGATCTAGCCTTGGACTTAAATGGGTCAGATGTAGCCCTAGACTTAAATGGGTCAGATGTTGCCCTAGTCTTAGATTGGTCAGATGTAGACGTAGATTGGTCAGATCCAGTCTTAGACTTAGATTGGTCAGATCTATTCTTAGACTTAGATTGGTCAGATCTATTCTTAGACTTAGATTGGTCAGATTTAGTCTTAGATTTAGATTGGTCAAAACTAGTCTTAGACTGGTAAAATCTAGTCTTAGGCATAGATTGGTCGGATCTAACCTGGGACTTAGATGGGTCAGATGTAGCCCTAGAATTACCTGGGTCAGATGTAGCCTTTGACTTAGATTGGTCAGATGTAGTCTTGGACTTAGATTTTCAGATATAGTCTTAGACTTAGATTGGCAAGATCTAGGCTTGGACTTACATTGGTCAGATCTAGTCTTGGACTTAGATGGGTCAGATGTAGCCTTGGACTTTGAGGGGTCAGCTGTAGTCTTAGATTTAGATTGGTCAAAACTAGTCTTAGACTGGTCAGATCTAGTCTTAGACATAGATTGGTCAGCTCTAGCCTTAGATATAGATGGGTCAGATGTAGCCCTAGACTTAGATGGGTCAGATGTAGCCTTAGACTGGTCAAGTCCAGTCTTAGACTTAGATTGCTCAGATCTAGTCTTGGACTTAGATTGGTCAGATCCAGTTTTAGACTTAGATTGGTCACATCTAGTCTTAGTCTTAGGTTGGTCACATCTAGTCTTAGTCTTAGGTTGGTCACATCTAGTCTTCGCCTTAGATTGGTCACATTTAGTCTTAACCTGAGATTGGTCACAACTAGTCTTAGTCTTAGATTGGTCACATCTAGTCTGAGAGAGAGCATTATGTTAATGCTCTACAGACCTGCTCGACATCCATTGCTTTCGGTCTCCCCTAGAGGTGGGGGGTTGCTCCAAGGTTTCTCATAGTCATTGTCACCGACGTCCCACTGGGGTGAGTTTTTCCTTGCCCTTATGTGGGCTCTGTATCGCGGATGTCGTTGTGGCTTGTGCAGCCCTTTGAGACACTTGTGATTTAGGGCTATATAAATAAACATTGATTGATTGATTGATTGATTGATTCAGAAACACGGGCATGTCTGGATGATCCGCCCCCTCTTTGTTATGAAGGTGGCTGTGGTTGCGGTCTTTCTGGCGTCACTTCCTGTGCGGGCGCAGTCTTTTTGGCATCACTTCCTCTCTGAACTCAGTTTGTAAACCATCAATGGGTCCGTACAAAGCAAAGTGCCGGAGATTCAAGAAATACACGGCAGACTTACCCGTTTAAAATTTTGTCCGAGGAGGGGGACCTTAAACGATGGTTTAGTGTGGCGTGTGGCTGAAACCTTGCTTAGGCTAAATAATTATTCTTTTAAGGCAGGGGTCGGCAACCTTTAGCATACAAAGAGCCATTTGAGCCCATTTCCCCCCCAAATAAAACCCAACTAGAGCCGCAAACTCTGATTCCTAAAATTACAATAACACCACTTATAGTTTTGTTACACTTATGTTATAATATTTATGAACTCAAACACTTGACAACGTTTCACATTTTATATATGGGTATAAGTAAATCACCAAATGATTTTAAACCTTCGAAAAAAAATACACTGGTCATTCCCTTTTTAATGAATTAAAAAAAAAAAATCAAGTCGTGCCAATATTCTGATGGCATACAACTGCGGCATATTTCATTGGACTAAAAAGGGAAAAGAACAACCTCGTCATCAATGAAAGCAAATAATCTGTCCATGAAGCATTAAATGCTCTATTTTCATCAGAAATGTTTCTCTTTCGAGGTATTATTACAGCTGGAGCTGGAAAGGTCATTACTCTTGAAGGGTTCCAAGAATGAGGACCCCGAGGAGTGGCAACAGAACCGGAATATAAACATCATTATGTGCGCTATATTGTGATATTAATAAACTGAGTGTACAAAAACACCACCAGAACTTTGTTTTGATCAAACTCAAGTTTAAAACATGAGATTTTGTGAAGGGTTACGTACTTCTTCTCGGCCTGTGGACCATGAACAAGTAACGATTACACGAGCCAAGCCTGGCAGATATGATAATGGCTTCAATGAACAGTTGGGAACAATTCCACAATTAGCACCACGGGAAGTGAACAAAAGGCCTCCTCGTGTTTCAGTGGTCGTTAGTAGTTATTTCGGGCGCGCTACTGCACGAGCCAGGCAGCGTAGAGTTGGGCTATAATAAAACCGAGTGGTGTATCAGATATAATGGGCTGGTATTTTACACAATGCCTGACACGCTTGGTGCTTATTGTTTCAGCAGACTTTAGAGTGAACGACAATGAAATTGAAAGTGCAATTTTAAAGAAGCGGTGTCAGGATAAGGCTGACGTTTCCTTTTAAGTACCCTCAAAGTGGGTATGTTTATCACACGATATATCAAGATGTGGGTAGAGTAGCCAGAAATTGTACTCAAGTAAGAGTATAGTTACTTTAGAGATTTATTACTCAAGTAAAAGTAAGAAGTAGTCACCCAAATATTTACTTGAGTAAAAGTAAAAAGTACGTTGTGAAAAAACTACTCAAGTACTGAGTAACTGATGAGTAACCTGATTACGGCAAAAAATAATGCACAAAAACATAAAAATAGCAATGAACAAATTCAGAGCCAGGAATATCTCTTAAGCAACTAAAACAATATTATATATTGAATAATAGTACATTAAAATAAAATGAAAAAAATGACACATTGAGCCACAATAACTTAACAGCACCATAGGCTCAGTAGGCATTCATTGATTTGATTGATTGATTAAAACATGTATTATTAGATTGCACAGTACAGTAAATATTCCCTACAATTGACCACTAAATGGTAACACCCCAATAACTTTAACGTTTATCAATTACTTAATAAATGACCAAGTCGAGGTGATCTACCTCATATATACATATACATACACACACATCATATACATACACACACATATCATACATACACACACAAATCATTTATACACACACAAATCGTATATATATATACATATATATATATGTATATATATATATATATATATATTAAATATATATATATATATATCTATATATATATACATTTATATATACAGTATATAATTTAGGCCCTGCGATGAGGTGGCGACTTGTCCAGAGTGTACCCCGCCTTCCGCCCGATTGTAGCTGAGATAGGCGCCAGCGCCCCCCACGACCCCAAAAGGGAATAAGCGGTAGGAAATGGATGGATGGTATATAATTTATATTTATTTATTTTGCCGTTTTTGTTGACATGTTAAAGGTGTTTTAATGAATATACATGCATGTTTAACATATAGATTCCTATCTTTCATGAAGACAAGAATATAAGTTGGTGTATTACCTGATTCTGATGACTTGCAATGATTGGAATCAGACGTTCACGTTTTCAAATGGAGGAGAAAAAAAGTTTCTCTTTTCTGTCTAATACCACATGAAAGTCGTTGGTTTTTGGCATCTTATTTGTCCAGCTTCCATATTGGTTTTTATACACTTTACAAGAAATACATTGGCGGAAAACTCCGTAGCTTGCTAGCTTGTTTTCTCTGGCTCTCGGAGACTCTTATTTTGTTGGCGCAGCGGCGCTTTTATTGTGAAGACAGGAACTATGCGATCAGTCTTTAGCTTTACGACGGGAAGTACGGTTGAAATAAAAAGTGTCTCTTTTCCTTTACACCTTTGATTGATTGATTGAAACGTTTATTATTAGATTGCACAGTACAGTACATAATCCATACAATTGACCACTAAATTGTAACAACCGAATACGTTTTTTAACTTCTTTAAGTCGGGTCATGTGACCGCCTGGCTCTGTTTGATTGGTCCAACGTCACCAGTGACTGCATGTGATTGGTGAAACGCAGGCATGCGTAGATTCTACTTTGAAGCTCTGTCATTAACCAAAACAAACATTAATAGATCGATAAAAAAAAGTAGCGAGTAGCGAGCTGAATGTAGATAAATGGAACGGAGTAAAAGTAGCGTTTCTTCTCTATAAATATACTCAAGTAAAAGTAAAAGTATGTTGCATAAAAACTACTCGTAGAAGTACAATTTATCCCAAAAGTTACTCAAGTAAATGTAACGGAGTAAATGTAGCGCGGGCATGACGGGCATGACGTTAAAGTGCATCCGGCAGTGGAGGCTCTGCTATGGTCTCTTGGGGCACTAAGAGGTTAACCCCTTTACTACGGTTACCCCAGGTGGCCCTTGGCAAAGACCTGGTAACTGACTGCCCCCTAGCCAGAGATACGGTGAAGATCTCATCGGCGGAGCAGGCAGAAGACGGTATATTTAAAGGGGAACATTATCACAATTTCAAAAGGGTTAAAAACAATAAAAATCAGTTCCCAGTGGCTTGTTTTATTTTTAGAAGTTTTTTTCAAAATTTTACAGCTCCCGGAATATTCCTAAAAAAAGCTTTAAAGTTCTTGATTTTCGCTATTTGCGATGCAACTGTCCATTTCCCTGTGACGTCATACAGGGCTGCTAATACAAACAACATGGCGGTTACCACAGCAAGATATAGCGACATTAGCTCGGATTCAGACTCGGATTTCAGCGATTTACATCTCTGTGCCATGTCTGCCTTAGCATCGCCGGTAAAATGTGGAGACACTTTGGCACATTCAATGGGGGTCTGGCGGCAGACACTTTTGCATCTTCGGGCCAGTGTTGCAACTTGAATCCCTCCCTGTTAGTGTTGTTACACCCTCCGACAACACACCGACGAGGCATGATGTCTCCAAAGTTCCAAAAAATAGTCGAACAAACGGAAAATAACAGAGCTGAGTCCCGGTGTTTGTAATGTGTTGAAAATGAAAATGGTGGGTGTATTACCTCGGTGACGTCACGTTCTGACGTCATTGCTACGAGACCGATAAACAGAAAGACGTTTAATTCGCCAAAATTCACCCATTTAGAGTTCGGAAATCGGTTAAAAAAATACATGGTCTTTTTTCTGCAACATCAAGGTATATATTGACGCTTGCATAGGTTTGGTGATAATGTTCCCCTTTAAGAACTACCACAACAGCTGCAGCAGAAAAGGGTCCCCAGTCGTCTTGGACTCCATGCCACTGGACCCTGACCCGATCCTGTTAAGGATCGTGTGGTGACTGTCTGTGCACCAGTCTCCCCACATAAAACAAAGTCACGCACAGGCATCCTTCCAGAAGGATCGTCATACTTGTTTGAATGACCGGCGATGATATCAACAAGGCATGTTTTTCCTTTTTCTTTGAAATGTCCAAGATTCGAAATCAAATAAACTCACAACCTGCATGGGCGCTCTCTTGAAATGACTATCGTTCATTGCTAAGACATGGAGAAGGATAAGCTCAAATAAGCTCAGGGTGGTTTAGCTCGGTTGGTATAGCAGCCGTGCCAGCAACTTGAGGGTTGCAGGTTTGATTCCCGCTTCCGCCATCCTAGTCACTGCCGTTGTGTCCTTGGGCAAGACACTTTACCCACCTGCTTCCAGTGCCACCTACACTGGTTTGAATGTAACCTAGATATTGGGTTTCACTATGTAAAGCGCTTTGAGTCACTAGAGAAAAAGTGCTATATAAATATAATTCACTTCACTTCACTCAGTGTCTTCCTATGGATGAGATCACAAAATCACGCTTCAGACTGCCTGATATATCTTGTGGTGTACCCCAAGGATCAATTCTGGTACCAAAACTATTCAGCCTATACGTTACATTTCTAAAACAACCTAAAGCTAATACTGTTGCAGATGACACTGCTGATTTTGCTCAGGAGAAAACACTCCAGAAGTAATGAAAATTATCACGGTAGAATTGAATTACCTTAAAAGGCCTCCGTGCATTCAAACGATCACAACTGGACTGTTTGTTTTTTCTTAGAATACTTTTCGCCTCTCATCCGAGTAGGCTACATCAGTTCATGCTCTTAGACTTAGATTGGTCAGATCTAGTCATATACTTCGATAGGTCAGATATAGTCTTCGAAAATTGGTCAGATCTAGTCTTGTGGGACGGCGTGGCGCAGTTGGGAGAGTGTCCGTGCCATCAACTTGAGGGTTCCTGGTTCGATCCCCAGCTTCTACAAACCTAGTTTCGTTTCTTGTGTCCTTGAGAAAGACACTTCACACTTGTTTCTGATGGGTCGTGGTTAGGGCCATCAGTGTGTGAATGGGTTAATGTGGAAATAGTGTCAAAGCGCTTTGAGTAAATCGGTAGGTCGTGAGTTCAAAGCCCGGCCGAGTCATACCAAAGACTATAAAAATGGGACCCATTACCATTACCATTAGCACTCAACATCAAAGGGTTGGAATTGTGTGTTAAATAATCAAAAATGATTCCCCGCGACCCCAATAGGGAATAAGCGGTAGAAAATGGATGGATTCCCGGGCACGGCTACCGCCCACTGCTGCCCTCTCCTTCCAAGGGGTGAACAAGAGGATGGGTCAAATGCAGAGGACAAATTTCACCACACCTAAGGTGAGTGACAATCATTGGTACTTTAACTTTAACTTAACTTTAAAAGCGCTATATAAATATAACCCATTTACCATGATACTTAGATTGGTCAGATCTAGTCTTAGACTTAGGTTGGCCATATATAGTCTAAGACTTGGATTGGTCAAACCTAGTCTTAGACTGCTCGGATCTAGTCTTAGATTTAGTTTGGTCAGATGTAGTCTAGCGCCTGGTGCCAATACCTCAGTAGGCTTCATCAGTTCATGCTCATAGACTTAGATTGGTCAGATGTAGTCTCAGACTTAAATTGGTCAGACCTAGTCTTAGACTGGTCAGATCTGGTCTTAGACTTAGATTTGTCAGATCTAGTATTACACTTAGATTGGTCATATCTGGTCTTAGACTTATAATGGTCAGATCTAGTCTTTGACTTAGATTGGTCAGATCTAGTATTAGACTTAGATTGGTCGGATCTAGTCTTAGACTAGATATTATTTACTATAATATACTATAGTATTTTAGTTGCCCTGACGTCCTAGGTCATGACGGTCCTTGAGATACTTGTACTGGATCAGCTGAGACCCCCGGTGGCTCCTTCTCTGGACCCTTTACAGTTTGAATATCAGCCCCATGTAGTAGGTAGTAGTGGATGATGCTGTTATCTACCTGCTGCATCATGCTCACTCTCACCTGGATAGTGGGAAGGGCACTGTGAGAATCATGTTATTTGATTTCTCCGGTGCCTTCAACACCATTCAGCCAATTCTGATGAGTGACAAGTTGCTCAGGATGGGTGTCAGTTCATCCATTGTCTCCTGGATCACTGATTACTTGTCTGACAGGCCCCAGTTTGTGCGACTAGGGAGCTCCATGTCGGATACTGTGGTCGGTGGTGTAAGTGCTCCACAGGGGACCGTCCTCTCTCCTTTCCTGTTCACCCTGTACACCTCATACTTCCAGTACAGTTCCAGGTCTTGCCACTTGCAGAAATATTCTGACAACTCTGCTGTGGTCGGGTGTATCAGAGAGGGACAGGAATTGGAGTACAGGACACTGATCCTGGCTTTGTGGAGTGGTCTCTGGTCCTTAATGTGGACAAGACCAAGGAGCTGGTCATCGACTTCAGGAAGAGTCTGATCCCGGTGGAGCCCATCAAGATCCAGGGCCGGGAGCAGTGTTAATTTTGTTGTCGAAAAATTTTCGTCATAGTTATCGTCAACGACCTTTTTTTTCTGACTAAAACAAGACAATAACTAAATAAAAAATAATTTACGTGGACTAAGACGATGACGAAGTGTATTGACATATTCGTCAACGAATAAAAACGAGACGAAAATGTCTGCCAGAGACGAGATCCAATCGGAACTCATTTCGTTAGGAAAAGGCGGGAGGAGATGGGAAGAGAACCAATCAGAGCGACGTGGTAAGGAAGTTACGTAAACGTAGTTTGGGTTTGAGACTGACCCGGGAATGCGCTGCCGAAGACAACATGTCAACGCCGAGGAGGAAGAGGAGAGAGGACATATGGGGAAATTTTATATTTGACGTCAAAGATAACAAGACGCAGTATAAGAAATGGGATTACGGGGAAAAACACAACAAACTTGAAGCGACATTTACAGTCGAATCACCCCGAAATCCACACACAGGTAAGCATTTTCCACAACATACAACTCACTCGACGTTATCCCGTTTATTACACGGCTTACTCATGAAATACTAAATTTGAGACATGATTTTCATCAAAATAAGACTTGAATCGGTGATTTTTCCGCTGTTTTGCTTTGACTTTTAGAAATTGAAGGGAAATATTACCCTTTAGTCGACTAAATCTATTGTAGTTTTTGTCGACTATAATCTTATATTTCGTCAACTAAAACTAGACTAAAAATAAAACAATTTAAATAACAAAATTATGACTCAAACTAAATTAATTTTAGTCAAAAGACTATGACTAAAACTAAATTAAATTTTGCTGTCAAAATTAACACTGGCCGGGAGGTGGCAATAGTGGGGCAGTATAAGTACCTGGGAGTCCATTTGAACAGCAGACTGGACTGGAAGGACAACTGCATTGCTGTTTACAAGAAGGGCATGAGCAGACTCTTTTTTTCCTGAGGAATCTTAGCTCCTTTAATGTGTGCAGCAAGCTGTTGGAGATCTTTTATCAGTCTGTTGTGGACAGTGCCCTGCACTTTGCAGTAGTTTGTTGGGGGAGCAGCACCAGCAAAAGGGACTCAAACCGGATTGATAAAACTGATCCGGAAAGCCGGCCAAACTATTGGCTCGCCGTTGGAGGCGTTTGTGTCAGTGAGGGACCTGAGGACACTGGACAAACTGCTGGCCATCATGGACAACCCTGCACACCCACTCCACCAGACAATTGAGGGACAGCGGAGTTCATACTCCAACAGGCTCCTTCAGCTTCCTTCCCGCACTGTGCGATTCAAGAACTCCTTCATTCCGCACTCCATCCAGCTGTATAATCACTCCCCATACAGCAATAGATGATATCCGTCTATTACCCGACACCTTCTATGTCAGCTACTTCTTTTTGTTTTTAATGTCTATTTTCTGCCGGTTTTACTCTCTATTTTATGCTGCGGCTGTCACATATATACTGTAACATTGTACATGGTAATTGGTATATATTGTATATATGTTATGGACATATCTGTATATATAATATACTGTACACACATTAAGTATTTATTGTATATATTCGCATATGTGTTATATTTTATATTGCTATATTTAGTCCATGTATACCTGCATTGTCCTTTCCATCATTGTAACTGAGCTACTGTGTTGAACAATATCCCTTGTGGATCATTAAAGTTTGTCTAAGTGTAAGTCTAGACTGGTCAGATCTGGTCTTAGACTTAGATTGGTCAGATCTAGTATTAGACTTAAATTGGTCAGATCTAGTCTTAGACTGGTCAGATCTAGTCCAGCAGCTGGTGCCAAAACCCCAAATATTT
The DNA here is from genome assembly GCF_033978795.1 of Nerophis ophidion. Taxonomy (NCBI): domain Eukaryota; kingdom Metazoa; phylum Chordata; class Actinopteri; order Syngnathiformes; family Syngnathidae; genus Nerophis; species Nerophis ophidion. The sequence goes on from NC_084622.1 coordinate 8,094,596, forward strand.
CTACCCCGGGAAAAGATGGTTTTGCCCTATCGAAGGTCAACACGTGTTTTAGAAAACGCAAACCTTTAGTAAATCAGGCACTAAGTCGCAAGAAATATTTCAATACTGAATAAGGCAACATAAATTCTGAATCAAGAGTCACTAAAAACCCTGTACTGTCCAGTGGTTTTACCATACTTCAGTTACCTATTGTGTCCATGTATGGGAATTCACTTGATTCGCTAAGAAGAGATTGGTTTAGGACGGGGGTCAGCAACCTGCCGCCCTAGTGGCTCCCTGTAGATTTTTCAAAAATGTATGAAAATAGAAAAAGATGGGTGGAAAAAACATATTTTTGTTTTAATAGGGTTTCTGTATGAGGACAACATGACACAAACCTCCCTCATTGTTAGACAGCCAAGTGATATATTAAACATGATTCTCTGATGAGTATTTCCCGAGTGCCGTTTTGTCCTACTACTTTTGGCGGTCCTTGAATTCACTGTAGTTGGTTTACATGTATAACTTTCTTCAACAGTGCCAGAGAATACATTTCATGCCACTCCTTCTTTGTCTCATTTAGTCCACCAAAGGTTTTATGCTGTGTGTGATTGCACAAAAGGGAGCATTGTTAATGTTATTGACTTGTGTGTTGTGCTAATCAAGAATACTTAGTCTGTGCATGACTGCAAGCTAATCAATGCCAGCATCCTATTTAGGCTAGCTTCATGTTCGTATTGCATCATTATGCCTCACATGTAGTTATATTTCTGACCATTTCATTTCCTGTGTCCTCTGCATGTTTAATTTTCTTTTATCTTATTTTTTTCTTTGTCATGAAAAAGGGACGTTTTTGTCATGAAAAAGGGAGGTTTTTGTGGTTGGTGCACTAATTGTAAGTGTATATTGTGTTTTTTATGTTGATTTAATTAAAAATATATATATATTATTATTTTTTTTTTTTTTTAAATAAAAATTAATAAAAAATTATTCTGCGGCCCGGTACCAAGCGGTACCGGGCCGCGGCACGGCGGTTGGGGACTACTGTCCTAGTATATCCGGAATAGCGACATTTTCGGAAGTACTCGCACCACAAAGCTCTGACAAAATTTGGCAACTTTACACGGACAAAACTCACTTGCAAAAAAACTGCGGCGAGTAAATAGTTCATTGGAATCCCTACTTAAATATATTATAAGTTATACATTTATCTGGGAGTCTGCCAAAAAACATTTAAATCAATGCAAACGCGCACATTGTACGTCACTTCCTATGCTAATTTCATTAAGGAATTCATTTGTTGAAAATATTCACCTTCTTTAGAACATGATACAGGGCAGCACCGTGGTACAGGGGTTAGTGCATCTGCCTCACAATACGAAGGTCCTGAGTAGTCCCGAGTTCAATCCCGGGCTCGGGATTGTAAATGACTACAACGTCCAAAGTCATGTTAATGTTGGTCTTTGTCACAGAGCTTACAAGCAAGAAGATTTTTCTCCCCAAAAAAATGGACCAGCGGTAGAAATGGATGGATGGATGAAATACACGCAAAACATGTGCTTATATTGACAAAATGTGTGATTAATGTTCCAAGTTAAAAGACAAACCAGAATAAGCACTTATGTCACAAACTAATACATGAACTTCAAACATTACCTTAAAAGGTTGAATAAAATATTCACAACGAGTGAATTGCACAAATGAAACAATGGATAGACTTATTGCCAAAGATTCTTTGAGGCTCATCATCAGCGATGGCAGCCAAAGTTTGGAGGAAGATGTTGTAAAGCACAAGGGCGGCTCTGACCTTCGACCTTTATCATGTGGCTATGACAGCCAATAGAAAATGGAGTCCAAATTGAAAGAACTTCCTTAAACCACCACAAAGGAGTGCTGTGTATTTGACACTTCTTCATTACAACAGGACAGGCAATAAAGAAGTTGAGGTGCAACCCCCCGCTACACCAAAAGGGACAACCAGTACAAAAATGGATGGATGTAATTTTGAAACTATGATGAATCAACTTAAAAAAATAAACTACAGTGCGCCATTATTCAATCAACAACAAACATCTTTGTGGCTTAAGTCAGTTCATCTTCTAAAGCTGGAAGATCCTAGACCAGGGGTCTCAGACACAGGGCCCGCGAGGCGTTATTTTGCAGCCCCCCGCTTAATATGAAAGTGTAACGTTAGTGCGGCCGGCGAGTTTTATATTGTAGCGATGGACGTGTTAACAAATGTATTTACTTGAAGATGTCAAGAAATGCTTACACGCTAGAGATGCGCAGATAGGCAATTATATCATCCGCAACCGCATCACCAAAGTCGTCATCCACCCGCCGTCCACCCGAACCAACATTTTATCGGTAACGCAGCCGCCCGCTGAAATACATCAGAGGTTGGCCACCTTTACCACTCAAAGAGCTGTCTAAACCCGTTTCACAGAGTAACGAAGACAATTGGTGCCGTTAAAGTTCTCGCGATTACCCCATTGGCGTTCATCCTGATGACAAGGATATGGGCGTGCTGTGAAGCCATTGCCTTTGACACCTTCAACAACATGTAACTGTTAATCTGGCATCATGTTGTGTGCAGCTTCCACAATCACACGTACAAGATTGAAAGGCATACTGGGTGATACAGAGTACACTGATGGTTGTGATATAAACAACTTTAACACTTACTAATATGCGCCACGCTGTGAAGCCACACCAAACAAGATTAGCAAACACATTTCGGGAGAACATCCTCACAGTAACACAACATAAACGCAACACAACAAATACCCAGAATCCTTTGTATCCGTGACAAAATCTGAATATATTTTACACCCCCGTGCCCCCAACCCCGCCCACCTTACCGACGCACGGGGTGGGGGACGGCAGGGTTTGCTGCTAGCGGGGTGTATAAAATAGTCAGGAAGTGTCATGGATACAAAGGATTCTGGGTATTTGTTGTGTTGCGTTTATGTTGTGTTACTGGGAGGATGTCCTCCAGAAATGTGTTTGTCAATCTTGTTTGGTGTGGCTTTACAGCGTGGCGCATATTACTAAGAGTGTTAAATTTTTTACATCACAACCATTAGTGTACTTTGTCACCCAGTATGCCTTGCAGTTGTGTGCGTGTTGCTGCGGAAGCCTCACACAACATGTGGAAGTCATTCTAGAGAATATTAGCGTCACCTATTGACTTCTTCGCTTTGTGACATGGGTCTTAAATGGCTCTTTGAATGGCAAAGGATACTGATCCCAGAACCATGTATATCAAATATTTCCGGATGATTCAACCGCCACCCGCCCGAATCTAATTGAAATCTATTTTTTCGTCATTTCACCCGCCCGACCCGCGGTTTATCTGCGGACTCCGCGGATGAGACCGCAAACCGTGCATCTCTATTACACGCTGTACAACTTTAATGATCACGTTTATTTTAGGCACCCACACAAGTGAATGCAATGCCATACAGGTCACACTGAGGGTGGCCGCATAAGCAACTTTAACACTGTTACAAATATGCACCACACTGTAAACCAGGGGTAGGGGACCTACGGCTCTTGAGCCAAATGTGGCTCTTTTGATGACTGCATCTGGCTCTCAGATAAATCTTAGCTGACATTGCTTAACACGATAAGAAATGAATATATCCGCTGGTAATCTGTCATGTTCAAACACTGATGACATCTATTAAACAGACGAGAAGCAAGGAATCATGCAGAGACAGAGTTCAATTCGGCTCAATGAGGAGACACGTGTTTTGGGCTGTATTCCAGTTACAGATCCAAACTATGTTCTAAAAGTCCAGCCCGCGTGCTTCCTCTATTTATTTGGGAGGTCCCTTTTTACATCACTGAAGCTTCGCTGAGGGAAAGGGGTAATTTTGACAACTCCAGTTAGACAGAATATATGATTATACAAAAATGCTGGTGATATCGCCTTGTTTCTGCTCTATCTGCAGCAGGCCATTCCTGGACTCAGACACTGATACCAGACAGGCTTGCAATCTTTTGGATTGCCAGCTTTCCACAGACAAAGAAAAATACCACTTCAGCACAATTGACAATAATTATAGCAACGGCCCTTAAGCTTAAAAGTTGTGTGATAATATATGCATATTTATTCCAACATAATCAAAGTTTTAGAAATAACATTCGAAATATAAAACATTCCCTTGCATTTTAATCCATCCAACCGATTTCTACCACACCTGTTCAAGAAGTCACATTAATGGTAAGAAGTATTTTATTTATTAGTGGTTAGCTTCAGAATAATCATCTTATTAAAAAGAATAAGAGATGTATTATACTGGTCTAAAAAATATTATATGGCTCTCCCAGACTACCAAAAAGGTTCTCGACCCCTGCTGTAAACCCACACCAAACAAGAACGACAAACACATTTCAGGAGAACATCTGCACCCCAATACAACATGAACACAACAGAACAAATACCCCGAACCCCTTGCAGCACTAACTCTTTCGGGATGCTACGATATGAATGGCGCTTGACAGCGTTGTGTGTGGAGCTGAAGGAATCTACCAATCACGGTGTGGTATATGGCTCTCGAGGGCCGAACATTGACGTCACTTGCGTGATGCAAGCAGAGAAACGTTTGGCCGCTTTTCCCTCGCTGGCCCGCCTGCTCGCTCTCTCAATCTCGTTGTCTCTCTTGCTCCCTCCCTCCCCCGGCTCCACTGTAAACAGTCCAGGCCGGGGAGACGAGCGGTCCGGTAGCTTCCGAAACACTTCGCCGAAGGACCGAGCGACAATACCAAACTGTGGTGCACTGGATCCCAGCGCTGATACTCCCACAAAGTCGCTGGGCGAATCGGACGTGTAACACGTTAGTCGTGATGTTAGCCCGTTCGGGGCTATTTGTGCTACAGTAACTGTGAACTCCACAGCGAGCAACCCCCCTTCCCGTTGGCTCCAAACAGAAACAATTTTTGCTATTCGGGTCCAAAATGGCTCTTTCAACGTTCTGGGTTGCCTACCCCTGCGTTAGTGGAAAAGCAGCAAATGAGTCAAAGCGACAGAAACATTGCCATGGAGACAAGGGTTTTTTTACTGCCTGGCTGCAGTCACACCGTGACACCTGTCCGTCCGTAATAACAGTCTCCGATAACCTGGACCAATTCAAACCGTTATGTTTTTTTTATTGTTTAATTTGCATTGCCTCACACGATGAACACTACATATATTTTTATATGACGCCGGATAACACTCAGGGAGCCGTCACTTTTTTGTGCTTGGTATCCAGGTACTTTGCTGTGTTGCTGTAGGGAGGAAAAGCGGAACGACACATTCTCCGTCGGCTGAATACAAATATATTCCAAAACCCCAAACAAGTCTTTTTCAAAGCCTGCAGTGAAGAGAAAAGTTAAAGGTGTGCAAAGACAATTCCAGGAAAAGTGGGAGATGCAATATTTCTTTGTTGAACACAGGGGCACTACGACGTGTCTTATTAGCACATAGAAAGTTGCGGTCCACAATTCTCATTTTGTTCATTTAAATTTTCGTTTTATTTTGTGTTGAAAATAAAGACATTTAAAAAAAAAAAATTTTTAAGAAATCTTTTCTTGCGGCCCAGCCTCACCCAGACTCTGCATCCAGTGGCCCCCAAGTAAATTGAGTTTGAGACCCCTGTCCTACAGAGTGGCGTCAAAGTGGGGGCCGCTGGGCTTTTGTAAAGTTTAAATATATTTTTGTTCTGCCAGATAAATATGTAATTGAAAAAAAAATCATAAATGGTAATATACTGTAAAATGAATATATCTGTAAATGTTTAACAATATGGTTGCTCAAAACTTTTTTCACCAGGTACCACCTCAGAAAACACTTGGCTCTCTCTAAGTACCACCATAATGACCAACATTAAAATACAGTTGTTTAGTAGGTCTAAGTAGTCATTAAAAACAAGGCAGAGGTTTTATTTAATGACCATATTGATTTATTTTTGGCCACTGTAACATTACACACTGTTTGAACAGTAACACTGTGTTCTAATACAGGAATATGAAACACTACTTAAATCAAGTGATTCTCTGGCATACCACTAGATCGGGGGTCGGCAACGCCAAATGTGGAAAGAGCCATATTGGACCAAAATATGCCTGACTACCAAGTCAATAACATCAACAAAGCGCACCTTTGTGCATTCACACACAGCATAAAACTTTTGGTGGACAAAACGCGACAATGGAGTGGACGATTTTACAAATAAAAAAACTGTTGCGTCACAGTTCACACGAGGGCGGCACTAAAGAGCCACATGCTGCACGAGACGGACTACCAAGTCAATAACATCAACAAAGCGCACTTTTGTGCATTTACACACAGCATAAAACTTTTGGTGAACAAAATGAGACAATGGAGTGGAGGATTTCACAAGTGAACAAACTGTTGCGTCAAAGTCCACACGAAGACGGCACTAAAGAGCCACATGCGGCACGAGACGGACTACAAAGTCAATAACATCAACAAAGCGCACCTTTGTGCATTCACACACAGCATAAAACTTTTGGTGGACAAAATGAGACAAAGGAGTGGAGGGTTTTACATGTAAACAAACTGCTGCATTAACACTCCACACTAGGGGGGCACTAAAGAGCCACATGTTGCTCAATTCCGCAATAGATGGAACCCACATACCACTGTTTAAAAATTACTTCTTGATTAAAAATTCAAAATGGTTAGTTCCACCTGTATGCCAGCAAACCTAAACTTTGACCTCTTCACTCAAAACTTTTAACGTCAACAAAGTTCACCTTTAAGCAGCATCAACATCTCGCACCAAGGACGCAATAAAAAAAATATAAGAATACAACACGTCTATTTGTGGCAGCATAGGAGAAAGTTTCAGTTTTGCATATCATTGCCCATATTTGTGGTGTGTTCAAGGGCCTTCGATTAAAGTTAGAAACAGAGGTGTCAGTAGTTTTTAAAGACAGGGTGAGATCCACTTCCCAGGAGGTGCAAAAATAATCAATGTATTATTATGATTCGTAATATCCACTGATGATAATCCTACATGTATCAGCTCATCTCTTCTTTGCATTTTGAAGTAAAGGAAAACTTGAGAAATTTATAAAACTATTTAGGTGAATAATGAGAGGTTATGTGATTACTGTGTGAATGCTCCAAAACATTCGCACATAGGTTTTTTCGACACCAAAATTATTGTATTTATTATTATTCCTATCCTACTTCTTATCCATATTTTGGCGCAAACTACCTTGCGCATTTTTCGTCCGATTCAAACCGTTGTGACTTCAAACTGTTCAGCCTATTTGGGAATCGTGGGCTTTCCTTTTACAAATTCCAAAATTCCCAGATTTCCCAGAATTCCTGGTTTTCCGTGACATTTTTCCCATTTAAAGTGAATTGGCAATTTTTAAAACTTCCACCATTTCCACATTTTTCAACGTATTTATACCTTTCCTATCATGTTTTGTTTAGTTATGTTCTGTTAGTTTTGGACTCCCTTATTTCCTGTTTTGTGTTTGGTTTCCATGGGGAATAATTGTTTTCACCTGCCTCTGGTTAGTGGTCGGCACGCTCACCTGCTGTCGACCACTATTCAGAGAGCTATTTATTCGCGTTGCTCACCACACTGGCTTCATTGTTTGTTACACGCAACATGTTACGTTGGTATTTCTTGTCTCCGAGCTTCTATAATTCCTGTGCTAAGTAATTACCTTAGCTCTCTGTGCGATCGGAACGCATCACTTTTTTTTGTTCTTGCCTGTTTGTATCTTCGGTGTATGATTTATGAGAAATAAATCATCTCTTACCTCACGCTGTAATCCGGAGTGGTCCGTCTGCATCTGGGAGGAACAACCCCGCGGTAATTTGCGACCCACACGTGACAATTCCACCTTCAACACATTCCACCATTCTGGAAATTACAACTACCCTTTTTCCAAGTTCAAAAAAAAAAATTCCAGGAGTTTTACAGAATTCCTGGTTTTCCTCAACCCAATACAACTGTTCCACCGTCCAAACATTCCTCTTAATTAGGACCAAAAACTAAGTTGTTTTTTAACTGGAAAAATTCCCAGATTTCTCGAAATTCCAGGAATTCCGTAAAACCATTTCTCAATTCAACATTTCTCGACCGACTTTAAAAATTCCAACGCCAACCATTTCAACTCATTCAGACTATTTAAGTTGTTTACCATTGTCAAAAAAATTCCAGAAATTCCATAATGCATTTATTATGTCAATATTTCGGGCCCGATTTAAACAATTCCAACACCAACCAACTCAGCTCGTTCAGAACTTCGATACTAATTATCATTTTCCAAAAAATCCCGCATTTCCCAAAATTCCAGGAAGCTATCATTGAAATGAATGGTACCGTTTTCCCAGTTGCGCAATTCCCACACTTTTTAACCTATTCAAACTTATTCCAACATTCAAATTATTCTTGCATTCATACTGCATCCTATCAGGATTTCAGTTCAACTTTAGCATTGGGGCCTTCAAACGCAATTCCTTCAGGAAATGCCTCATCTAATTTAATTCATATTCTGGCCACTTTATATTGGAATTTGTTGGCTTTTAAATAAAAAACATAATGAAACAAATCCAAACAAACCAAAGATCTGCTAATCTAATCTTTAAAAAGTAAATTAAGGTTTGTAATGTGTTTTAAAAAGCCGGTTGCAAGCAAAGTCACGCAATAATTACTTTTTTAGTGCATGTAAACATTCCAAGTGTGTGTATGGGGCGGAGATATTGGGTTTAGGGTGGGCTGGGAGTGTTGTGTATAGAAGCCAGGAATCTGGTGATCTTAGATGGAGAGAGGCGTTTTGGAATAAAGGTGGCATGACTTCAAGCCTCAGTGTGTCACCATGTTGAGGTTGTTTAAGAATCTGTTGTGTTTTTTATCGTAACGTGATCTCCAAGCAAGTCGTCCAACACAGTCTTTAAGGGGCTTGACCCGCCAGGCCTTAATTGGCAAGTGCCCGTGTTTGAGCTCGAGGGGTCCAGCTGCTTGGGGCCGCTAAGACCCGCCTTAGCCTCCGGCCATTAACCCCACGTCCTGCTCACTTGTTTGTTTACTGGCTTTGTTTGCGCTGAGGACTTCCCGGGTAAACTCAAAGAAACACGGAAATAAAACTCAGCGTCCGGCGGCAATGAGGGTTTTATTTACTGGACAATTCACGGTACATTCGTACAAATTTAACTAATAGGGATTTGCATCAAACTTTTACTTCAGTAACTATTCCCAAAATGTTGTACAGTTAATTCTATTTTTAATTAGCATGGTACAATATTTAAATATCAGTTGGTTCATGGGCCGTAAAGCCTTATATAAGTCTTATAATGAAGACAATACATGATGTAAATGTCGATATTAGCTATATTAGACTACTATCAAAATGACTATGTGTCGCAGGCTGATGCAAATCTTTGTTGACAGAAATGTTGAAATGTAATACTTATTTTAAAAATGTTTACAACATTTGAAAACATTACTAAAACGGAGTCTTTTCGGTGTGGGTGAGATAACTCCTGGAAATTACTGGCTTAGAAGGACATGTGTACCCCGCCTTCAGCCCGAATGCGGCTGAGAGAGAGGCTCCAGCACCCCCTGCTACCCCAAAAGGGACAAGCAGTAGAAAATGGATGGAGGATGGCCAAAGATAAAGATTTGTGTGTTCAAGTTGAAGGAACCGAAAACTACAAATGAAATGACCTCAAATATACCTAAAATACGAGGCATAATGATGCATTATGTACAAACCCCGTTTCCATATGAGTTGGGAAATTGTGTTAGATTTAAATATAAACAAAATACAAGCATTTACAAATCATTTTCAACCCATATTCAATTGAATGCACTACAAAGACAATATATTTGATGTTCAAACTCATAAACTTTTTTTTTTGCAAATAATAATTAACTTAGAATTTCATGGCTGCAATATGTGCCAAAGTAGTTGGGAAAGGGCATGTTCACCACTGTGTTACATCACCTTTTCTTTTAACAACACTCAATAAACGTTTGGGAACTGAGGGAACTAATTGTTGAAGCTTTGTAAGTGGAATTATTTCCCATTCTTGTTTTATGAAGAGCTTCAGTCGTTCAATAGTCCAGGGTCTCCGCTGTCGTATTTTACGCTTCATAGTGCGCCACAAATTTTCGATGTGAGACATGTCTGGACTGCAGGCGGGCCAGGAAAGTACCTGCACTCTTTTTTTTGCGAAGCCACGCTGTTGTAACACGTGCTGAATATGGCTTGGCATTGTCTTGCTGAAATAAGCAGGGGCGTCCATTAAAAAGACGGCGCATAGATGGCAGCATATGTTGTTCCAAAACCTGTATGTACCTTTCAGCATTAATGGTGCCTTCACAGATGTGTAAGTTACTAATGCACTAATGCACCCCCATAACATCACAGATGCTGGCTTTTGAACTTTGGGTTGATAACAGTCTGGATGGTTCGCTTTCCCCTCGGTCCGGATGGCACAATGTCGAATAGTCCTAAAAACAATTTGAAATGCGGACTCGTCAGACCACAGAACACTTTTCCACTTTGCTTCAGTCCATCTTAGATGATCTCGGGCCCAGAGATGTTGTTGATAAATTGCTTTCGCTTTGCATAGTAGACCTTTAACTTGCACTTAAAGATGTAGCGACAAACTGTATTTAGTGATAGTAGTTTTCTGAAGTGTTCCTGAGCCCATGTGGTGATATCCTTGAGAGATTGATGTCGGTTTTTGATACAGTGCCATCTGACGGATCGAAGGTCACGGTCATTCAATGTCGGTTTCCGGCCTTGCCGCTTACGTGGAGTGATTTCTCCAGATTCTCTAAACCTTTTGATGATATTATGGACCGTAGATGTTGAAATCATTAAATTTCTTGCAATTGCACTTTGAGAAACGTTGTTCTTATACTGTTTGACTATTTTCTCACGCAGTTGTGGATAAAGGGGTGTACCTCGCCCCATCCTTTCTTGTGAAAGACCGAGCATTTTTTACCCAATCATAGCACCCACCTGTTCCCAATTAGCTGGCACACCTGTGGGATGTTCCAAATAAGTGTTTGATGAGCCTCACTCAACTTTATCAGTATTTATTGCGAGCTTTCCCAACTTCTTTGTCACATGTTGCTGGGATCAAATTCTAAAGTTCATGATTATTTGCAAAGAAAAACTTTTTTTTTTAGTTTGAACATCAAATATGTTGTCTTTGTAGCATATTCAACTGAATATGGGTTGAAAAAGATTTGCAAATCATTGTATTCCGTTTATATTTACATCTAACACAATTTCCCAACTCATATGGAAACAGGGTTTGTACATACGGCATAAATTGCATGTTAGCATCAATTAGAATGCATTCAAGCAGTGACCAAATATGTCTGATTAGCACTCCACACATGTCAATAACATCACTTTTGTGCATTCACACACAGCATAAACATTGGATGGACAAATAGAGACAAAAAAGTGGCATAAAACACGTCTTTTTGTGGCAGCATCAGGGAAAGTTGTACATGTTAACAAGCTACGTTGCGTTCAAGGGCTTCCGAAATCAGGACAAAATGGGGTGCGCCAAATACTCATCAGTGAAGCACGTTTAATGTAAACAGTGGGATTCTAACAATTAGGAAGGTGTGCGTCATGTTTGTCCTCCTACAGAAACCATATTAAAACAAAACATATATTTTTCCTCATCTTTTTCCATTTTCACACATTTTTGAAAAAGCTCCAGGGAGCCGCATTGCCAACCCTCGAGTGAGTTGAACTACATTATAGGATATCAATATTATTATGGTCAATTTTCTGTGTGTGCATTATGTAAGAACAGCAAAATACTGTTTCTCATTTGGTGTAAATGCCATGCAAAGATATAATGGATTCAATAATGGTATAGTGTCTCCAACAGCCTACATTCGCTTGCTGATTTTTTGAAGTGAACAAATGAGATGGGATCCATTATTCAAATCTGTTTTAACTATTAAATGAACCTAAAATATGACTTATTTTATCTTTGTGTAAAATATTAGACACAGTGTGTTAAGCTAATGAGATGCGATGCAAGTGTAAGCCACTGTGACACTATTGTTCAAATAAAATAAATGATTCTATTTTATTTCTTATAAATGGCTGTGATGATAATGTAAATGAGGGATTTCTAATCACTGTTATGTTGGAATTCCTATTAATATTGATACTGTTGTTGATATCATTAATTTTTGTGTGACTGCTTTTGGATTGTTTTGTGTCATGTTTGTGTGTCCTCTCAATGCTCTGTTGATTGCTTTTCTGAATGTTCCTGAGTTTGGTTTTTGAATAGGAATTGTATTATTATGGTATTATCCATCCATCCATCTTCTTCCGCTTATCCAAGGCTGGGTGGTAGGGGCAGCAGCCTAAGCAGGGAAGCCCAGACTCCTCTCTCCAGCCACTTCGTCCAGCTCTTCCCGGGGAATCCCGAGGCATTCCCAGGCCAGCCGGGAGACATAGTCTTCCCAACGTGTCCTGGGTCTTCCCCGCGGCCTCCTACCGGTCGGATGTGCCTGAAACACCTCCCTAGGGAGGCGTTCGGGTGGCATCCTGACCAGAAGCCCGAGCCACCTCATCTGGCTCCTTTTGATGTGGAGGAGCGGCGGCTCTACTTTGAGGTCCTCCCGGATGACAGAGCTTCTCACCCTATCTCTAAGGGAGAGCCCCGCCACCCGGCGGAGAAAACTCATTTCGGCCGCTTGTACCCGTGATCTTGTCCTTTCGGTCATAACCCAAAGCTCATGACCATAGGTAAGGATGGAAATTTAGATCGACCCGTAAATTGAGAGCTTTGCCTTCCGGTTCAGCTCCTTCTTCACCCCAATGGATTGATACAGCGTCCACATTACTAAAGACGCCGCACCGATCCGCCTGTCGATCTCACGATCCACTCTTCCCTCACTCGTGAACAAGAATCTGATGTACTTGAACTCCTGTACTTGTGGCAGGGTCTCCTCCCCAACCCGGAGATGGCACACCACCCTTTTCCGGGCGAGGACCAAGAACTCGGACTTGGAGGTGCTGATTCTCATCCCAGTCGCTTCACAGTCGGCTGCGAACCGATCCAGTGAGAGCTGAAGATCTTGGCCAGATGAAGTCATCAGGACCACATCATCTGCAAAAAGCAGAGATCTAATCCTGCAGCCACCAAACCGGATCACCTCAACACCCTGACTGCACCTAGAAATTCTGTCCATAAAAGTTATGAACAGAATCGGTGACAAAGGGCAGCCTTGGCGGAGTCCAACCCTCACTGGAAACGTGTCCAACTTACTGCCGGCAATGCGGACCAAGCTCTGACACTGATCATACAGGGAGCGGACCGCCACAATCAGACAGTCCGATACCCCATACTCTCTGAGCACTCCCCTCAGGACTTCCCGAGGGACACGGTCGAATGCCTTCTCCAAGTCCACAAAGCACATGTAGACTGGTTGGGCAAACTCCCATGCACCCTCAAGGACCCTGCCGAGAGTATAGAGCTGGTCCACAGTTCCACGACCAGGATGAAAACCACACTGTTCCTCCTGAATCCGAGGTTCGACTATCCGGCGTAGCCTCCTCTCCAGTACACCTGAATAGACCTTACCCGGAAGGCTGAGGAGTGTGATACCACGATAGTTGGAACACACGCTCTGGTTCCCCTTCTTAAAGAGAGGGACCACCACCCCGGTCTGCCAATCTATTATCTAATTATGGTATTATTGTGCATTATTTTATTGGACAGATTGATTAAAAAATATATAATAATAATAAAAAAGAAGTGAAGTGAAATGATGGACTGAATGACTTAGCAAACTTGCGCTTTAGGAACTTACCTGCCGTAAATGAGTTCTAAATGCGTTTCATATAGATCTCTTTGATTTAGGTACTTTTGTTCCTGTTCATGACATACATTAACTCAAATCATTAAAGTATCGATATTTTGATTTGACAATCGACATCAGAGCATAAAGATCCAATATCAGCGGTATAGATATTTCAGTATCAACCCGCAGTCCGCACATCACTAATGAACAGAATTTCATTTTACGGCCCACTTCCTCCATTTACCAAAAGGATTTTAGACTTTTTTTATTTATTCTAAACAATTATTCTACATTTTAAATGAAATTGAATTAATTTCATCTAATGGTTTGTTTAAAAAAATAATGGGAAATGAATGTTTCAATAATGAATGTTTTTGTGCAAAATTACGAATAAAAAGTAATGAAAACAAGACCGAAGTACAACTCTGACCGGGATTCATTAAAATGACCAGTTCAGCATTGATACCGTGCACCACGGTAGACAATAAAAATGCAGGGCGAATTGTGCCATTACATTCTTATCAATGACGCAGCAGGAAGGGGTGAGGTCATTTGAAGCGCCCTGTCATTCCAAGCGGATGGCGGGGCCCTACCCGTGTTCTCCCTATAGGGCTGGGCGACCCCATTTCTACTGCTTTTTAGGGCGGGTGACAAAATTGGTTCCTAGTTGGAGGATGAAGGTTTGTTTTACCTAGCGCTTCTGAAAAAACTGGCCATATTGATTCCCCGTGCTTGCAGTAAATTATAACCTGCGTCGCTAAACAAATATATCGACTAAAGGTTCCTGTGCCGTTCACTGGGCCCTACCGAGCCAACGCAAACACCGGAGTGGCTCATAAAAAGCCGAGCAAACATTACATGCAAAGCGGCTGACTTGATTAAGACCACGCAAACACTCCAGCAAATATCCTACATCCACCTTGGCAGGAAAGGCTGATACTATTAACTCTCTTCTGGGGAGTTAAATACGGCGCAGCAGTCCAGATGGTCAAGTGTGCTTGACCATGAAAGCTCCACACAGAAAGATCCCGGGCCTGGGATTGAACCCAGGACTGCAGGAACTTCGTATTGTGAGGAAGACGCACTAACCCCTCTGCCAATATATATATATATATATATATATATATATATATATATATATATATATATATATATATATATATATATATATATATATATATATATAGGGCTTCTGTGCGTCTTCCTCACAATACGAAGTTCCTGCAGTCCTGGGTTCAAATCCAGGCTTGGGATCTTTCTGTGTGGAGTTTGCATGTTCTCCCCGTGAATGCGTGGGTTCCCTCCGGGTACTCCGGCTTCCTCCCACTTCCAAAGACATGCACCTGGGGGATATATATATATATATATATATATATATATATATATATATATATATATATATATATATATAATTGAATTTAATTAGATTTTTTAATCAAAAATCAACAAATTGTGCAGCCTTTAATGCAACACTACAAACTCTCTTCTGGTGTCTTAAATACGGCAGAGCAGTCCAGATGTTCAAGTGTGCTTGTCGATCAAATATCTTTATTTTCTATTATTTCTGTTTTGTTTTTGTTTTTTAATATATATATATATATATATATATATTTTTTTTTTTTTTTTTTTTTTTATATATATATATTTTTTTTTTATTAATTTCTTTTTTCAAAAATGTGTAAATTAGTTTTTATTTTTATTTTTTTTTTGTATAATTGTTTATTATTTTTATTAACTTAATTCAATTTTTTGGGTCAAAATCCTTTGATGCAACAGTGTGCTTGTCGATCAAAAATCTTTACTGTTTTTTTTTTCAATATACATATATATATATATATATATATATATATATATATATATATATATATATATATATTGTATGTTTTTTTTCTAATACTTTTTGTTAATTTATTTAAAAAAAATTAAATTCATTTTTATTATATTTTTTTCATATAACTGTTTTTCATTTTAATTAAATTGAATTTGATTTTTTATAGAATTTTTTTCTGTTTTTTTCCTTTTGTGCATATTTTTTCATAATATTGTTGATGTATTTAAAAAAAAAAATTCAAATTCATTTTTATTATTATTTTTTGCATTCTTTTAAAAATGTTATTAAATGTAATTTTACTCTTTTGGTCAGAAAACAACAATTGTGCAGCCTTTGATGCAACACTACAAACTCTCTTTTGGTGTCTTAAATACAGCGCAGCAGTCCAGACGGTTAAGTGTGGTTGTTGATTCAAAATCTTTATTTTTTTTGTATTTTTTTTTTTTTTTTTTTCATTTTCTTTACTTTATATATGTTTTCCCTAATATTTTTTATATCTTTATTTTTTTCAAACAATTTTTTAATTCATTGTTGTTATTATTTTTAGTGTTATTATTATTATTTAAATTTTTTGGGGGGGATCAAAAATATAACAATTGTGCAGTCTTTGATGCAACACTATAAACGTATAAAACGGCCGAGCTGATAACTCAGTAGAACACATAGAAAGTAAGTTTCACCGCGAATGTAAACATCTGTAGGAGATACCTTCACACTTGAAAAGAAAAGATAGTCTGTGCATTTTTTTGGGTGTGTTTTGTCAGGTCTTCACGCTGTTATTTTGGTCATGTAACTAAAGGCCATGCAGTAAATAACACATGCAGAAAGTAAGGATTTGATTGGACAACTTTCGTGACATAATTAAAATCTTCCAAGCCAAAATGCTATCGGCTGGGTTGAAAATGCAGCTCACAAGTGTCAAACTCAAGGCCCAAAGGCAAAATAATTTCATAAGGCCCGCGAAAGCCTGTAGATACAGTAGATCTGGATTGGATTTGGCCTCATCCCTCACTTAAAGCGTGAGTGAAGAAAGCACTACCAACCTAATGAGTCCTAAAGAGAAAGAGATGATACATTATTATTTCTTCACAGATGCTAACTAGAGCTAGTCCTAATTGCTAATTGCTAATTGCATGTATCTAAACCAGGGGTCACCAACGCGGTGCCCGCGGGCACCAAGTAGCCCTTAAGGACCAGATGAGTAGCCCGCTGGCCTGTTCTAAAAATAGCTCAAATAGCAGCACTTACCAGTGAGCTGCCTCTATTTTTTTAATTGTATTTATATACTCGCAACCTGGTCGCGCTTTGCTCAACATTTTTAATTCTAAGAGAGACAAAACTCAAATAGAATTTGAAAATTCAAGAAAATATTTCAAAGACTTGGTCTTCACTTGTTTAAATACATTAATTTATTTTTTTTACTTTGCTTCTTATAACTTTCAGAAAGACATTTTTAGAGAAAAAATACAACCTTAAAAAGGATTTTAGGATTTTTAAACACATATACCTTTTTACCTTTTAAATTCCGTCCTCTTCTTTCCTGACAATTTAAATCAATGTTCAAGTTTTTTTTTATTGTGAAGAATAATAAATATATTTTAATTTAATTCTTCATTTTAGCTTCTGTTTTTTCGATGAAGAATATTTGTGAAATATTTCTTCTAACTTATTATAATTAAAATTCAATAAAATTATTCTGGCAAATTTAAAAAATCTGTTGAATCAAATTTAAATCTTATTTCAAAGTCTTTTGAATTTCTTTTAAAATTTTTGTTCTGGAAAATCTAGAAGAAATAATGATTTGTCTTTGTTAGAAATATAGCTTGGTCCAATTTGTTATATATTCTAACAAAGTGCAAATTGGATTTTAACTTATTTAAAACATGTCATCAAAATTCTAAAATTAATCTTAATCAGGAAAAATTACTAATGATGTTCCATAAATTATTTTTTAAATTTTTTCAGAAAGATTCGAATTAGCTAGTTTTTCTATTCATTTTTTTCGGTTGAATTTAGAATTTTAAAGAGTCGAAATTGAAGATAAAATATGTTTCAAAATTAAATTTTCTTTTTTTTTTGTGTTTTTTTCCTTTTTTAAACCGTTAAATTTGGTGTTTTTTTCATCATTTATTCTCTTCAAAAAACCTTTCGTAAAAGGAAAAAAAATGTACGACGGAATGACGGACAGAAATACCCTTTTTTTTTTCTATATTAATTTATTTATTAAAGGTAAATTTCTGGCAATTTAATCGTGTATCAAACTGGTAGCCCTTGCATTAATCATTACCCAAGAAGTAGCTCTTGGCTTCAAAAAGGTTGGTGAGCCCTGATCCAAACCTTCATTATTAATATGCCAGTATATGAGTGTGAATGTTGTCTTTCTATCTGTGATGAAATGGCGACTTGTCCAGGATGTACGCCGCCTTCCGCCAGAATGCAGCTGAGATAGGCTCCAGCACCCCCCGCAACCCCAAAAGGGACAAGTGGTAGGAAATGGATGGATGGAAGGATATTCCAAACATTTTTTTGTTAGAATAATATATACTTAAACATTTTGCTCAACGTTACCACTTAATGTATGATTTCGAAGCGAGCTGTATGTACATCAATTCGTATGTACAAATAAATACAATTATCAAATGCACAGCTTATTTGTGTTTTAACCGACCCAAACATGAGAAGTGTGAACGCAGCCTTTAAAGCAGGGGTGTCAAACTCAAATACAGAGTGGGCCAAAATTTAAAACTGAACAAAGCGGCGGGCCAAGGTTGAACAAATTAACCTTTTAATAGGGACCCAAACAAGTCGGGCATTAAATATTGAACAAGCAAGGCTTATATAACTTTAGTGACATGCAAAATCCAGTTCCAAATAATAATAATATTAATAATTAAAAGAATATCAATGGCATATCAAATAAAATTGTGATACAAATGTTACGTCTTTTTTTCTATTTGCAATCTTCTGAGGTAAATATCACATTTTTTCCACAGGCTAAAAATACATTTGAAAATAAAATAACAATAATGAATGGACCAAACATTCAAGCCTTGAAGTAGCAAGAGAAAATGCATGAATAAAACGTTAATTATTGGTCAGTTTGCTGGAAGTTTCCCGGAAGAGTTAGTACTGCAAAGGTTTCTGGGTATTTGTTCTGTTGTGTTACGGTGCGGATGTTCACCCGAAATGTGTTTGTCATTCTTGTTTGGTGTGGGTTCACAGTATGGCGCATATTTGTAACGGCCACCCTCAGTGTGACCTGTATGGCTGTTGACCAAGTATGCCTTGCATACACTTGTGCGTGTGTGTGTGTGCGTGTGTGTGTGTGCGTGTGTGTGTGTGTGTGTGTGTGTGTGTGTGTGTGTGTGTGTGTGTGTGTGTGTGTGTGTGTGTGTGTGTGTGTGTGCGTGTGTGTGTGTGTGTGTGTGTGTGTAAAAGCCACGAATATTATGTGACACGTTGTTAGTATGGAGGAAAAGCGGACGTGACGACAGGTTGTAGAGAACGCTAAAGGCAGTGCCTTAAATGCACACCCCCAATATAGTTGTCTAGGTGGAAATAGGTAGAAATTCGGGAGAATGGTTGCCCCCGGAGATTTTCAGGAGGGGCACTGAAGTTCGGGAGTCTATTGGGAAAATTAGGAGGGTTGGCAAGTATGAGTATTAGCGGTGAATGTGGTGTTACAGCGGCACCGACGCTGTATAATACCGGCGGGCCAGTTTTAATGCTAATTTGATATTGCCTCAAGGGCCAAATTAAATTACACGGCGGGCCAGATTTGGCCCGCGGGCCAGAGTTTGACACCCATGCTTTAAAGAGATTTCACTAAAACTAAGAACTAAAAAGTAGAGGGACTAGATACTACTGCATGTCCAGTACTGGACAGAACATGACAAACATCTTTTTTGGTCTAACATTGCGTCATGAGTGCAGTCAACGTCATAAATACGACATGTTTGGAACATTCAGGTCCAGCCGGTAGACATTTTGCTTGAAGGGACAAATCATCAGTCATGGTAAATAAACGTCATTCAGCTTCACAGTGCTGCGTCACTAAAAGTTAACCGTCACCTCACATCAATTGCGGTCCAGTCAGCAATGACACGATTTTACCCCCTGCTATTCTTTGGAGGGTGTTTAACATTGAAATAGATATCAATATGTGGAAAGGAATAAGACTAAATCACAGCCAAGAAGAGTAACTTGTGGGGTTCCACAAGGCTCGGTATAAGTCATGTACAGTATATCTTATTTAAATGATATTTGTTTTTCATATAATAAATTGAAATGTGTTATGTTTGCAGATGATACAAATGTATATTGTTCAGGAGAAGACTTGAAGAAAGTGTTGAGGATGATAGAGGTTGAGTTGCTTCAGCTAAAAAAATGGGTTGACATTAATAAGTTATCATTAAATGATAAGAAAACTAAATGTATGGTTAGTGGTGCAAGGACAAATTGTGAAGGAATATTCTAATTGAATCAAGTGGAAATTGAAACTATGAAACTAAGTTCTTGGGAATAATACAAACCCTGTACAAACATACATATACACGTACTGTACATATATATTCACTGTACAAACATACATATATACATGTTGTACATATACATTCGCTGTACAAACATACATATACACATACATGTACATAAAGATTCACTGTACAAACATACATATACACATATTGTACATATATATTCACTGTACAAACATACATATACACATACTTTACATAAAGATTCACTGTACAAACATAAATATACAAATAACATTTGTATACATTTACTGTACAAACATACATATACACATACTGTACATATACATTCACTGTACAAACATACATATACAAATAACGTTCATATACATTCACTGTACAAACATACATATACACATACTGTACATATACATTCACTGTACGAACATACATATACAATTACATTCATTGTACAAACAAACATATACACATACTGTACATATACATTCACTGTATAAACATACATATACACATACATGTACATATACATTCACTGTGCAAACATACATATACACATACTGTAGTTATACATTCACTGTACAAACATACATATATGCATACATGTACATAAACATTCACTGTAAAACATACATATACACATACATTTACATATACAAACGTACATTCACTGTACAAACATGCATATACACACACTGCACATATACATTCACTGTACGAACATACATATACACACACTGCACATATACATTCACTGTACAAACATACATATACACATACTGCACATATACATTCACTGCACAAACATACATATACACATACTATACATGTACAGTCACTGTACGAACATACATATACACATACATGTACATATACATTCACTGTACAAACATACATATACAATTACATTCACTGTACAAACATATATATACACATACTGTACATATACATTCACTGTACAAACAAACATATACACACACTGTACATATGTATTCACTGCACAAACATACATATACACATACTGTACATATACAAGTACATATACACACATACACTCATGCATATAATCACATTTCATCAAATATATATTAATGTTGTTGCCCTAGGGGAAACTGGGTAACACATGGCACAATGACAAAGCTTAACCTATTGTTACTATAACAATCTACAAGGTTAATATAGTCGATAACAGTCTGGATGGTTCCCTTCTCTTTTGGTCCGGATGACACGATGTCAAATGTTTCCAAAAACAATTTGAAATGTGGACTTGTCAGACCACATAACACTTTTCCACTTTGCATCAGTCCATCTTCGATGATATCGGGCCCAAAGAATCCGGCGGCATTTCTGGATGTTGTTGATAAATGGCTTTCGCTTTGCATAGTAGAGCTTTAACTTGCACTTACACATGTAGCGACGATCTGTATTTAGTGACAGTGGTTTTCTAAAGTGTTCCTGAGCAGATGTGGTGATATCCTTTAGAGATTGATGTCGATTTTTTATACAGTGCCGTCTGAGGGATCCAAGGTCACGGTCATTCAATGTGAGTTTCTGGCCATGCCGCTTACGTGGAGTGATTTCTCCAGATTCTCTGAACCTTTTGATGATATTATGGACCGTAGATGTTGAAATCCCTAAATTTCTTGCAATTGCACTTTGAGAAACGTTGTTCTTAAACTGTTTGACTATTTGCTCACGCAGTTGTGGACGTAGGGTTGAACCTCGCCCCATCCTTTCTTTTGAAAGACTGAGAATTTTTTGGGAAGCTGTTTTTATACCCAATCATGGCACCACCTGTTCCCAATTAGCCTGCACACCTGTTGGATTTTCCAAATAAGTGTTTGATGAGGATTCTCAACTTTATCAGTATTTATTGCCACCTTTCCCAACTTCTTTGTCACGTGTTGCTGGCATCAATTTCTCAAGTAATGATTTGCACAAAATAAAAATGTTTATCAGTTTGAACATCAAATATGTTGTCTTTGTAGCATATTCAACTGAATATGGGTAGAAAATGATTTGTAAATCATTGTATTCTGTTTATATTTACATCTAACACAATTTCCCAACTCATATGGAAACGGGGTTTGTAAATCTGTACAGATATGGGCATCTACATCAACTATATGATTTGCCTGAGTAGCTGGACAGGACAAAAAAATAATAATAATAATTTTTACGCTCGGCATCCCATAAGACTCTTGTTGTGGATCACAAACGAGAGTGCCGTAAATGTCAAAGGGTACGCAATCTAATCAACGGTGGCGTACGCTCAATCAATTGCATTTTTTTTAAGGAGCTTCTAAACAAGAGTGGTTACTCCCGGCCTAACAGGAGCCCAACTTGATGTGGTCAGGTCACCTACACCACACAATGTCACAATGTCGAGTCAATGGCAGCAAATCATCTCATCTTTGCTTTTTGTGTCATAATTAGAGGGTGTGGTGCGGAGATGCATTACATCTTCCGGCCGACCGTAAACAGGAGTATTGTTGCAGGACCCGTAAGAAGTGTAAATATCATATTCGCGGTGACGGTGAGAGGAACAGACAAGAGAGAAGAAAATATCACATGACTTCACATGGAGATGAAAATATCAGCATGAAGTGGCAACCTTTACAGTGTTAGATTGTTTGATCATTGAAAGAACAATATGCACCCGTCAGCTTATTTTGCTCATGAGTAGACTGTCACTCACCAAGATTGACATGCAGAGGTAGATAGTAGTAGCTACATTTACTCCGTTACATTTACTGAAGTAACTTCTTGGATAAATTGTACTTTTCCGAGTAGTTCTAATGTAACATCCTTTTTACTTGGACTTGAGTATTTTTGTGAAGAAAAAACACTACTTTAAGATTTTAATTCCGATCGTTACATTTATTTATATCACAATTATTTATAATTATCGATTAAGCACAGGGGTTAGTGCATGTGCCTCACCACACCAAGGTCCTAAGGAATCCTGGGTTCAATCCCGGGCTCGGGATATTTCAATTATTGTGCAGAAATATGGGGAAATACATATCACAGCAACATAATACCTTTATTTCTTTCACCAAAAAGAGCAATTCGTATCATTTTTACTGTGGGATATAGAGACCACAGAAATCCACTCTTCATTAGGTCAGGATTACAAACCCCGTTTCCATATGAGTTAGGAAATTGTGTTAGATGTAAATATAAACGGAAAATCCTTTTCAACCCATATTTATTGAATGCACTACAAAGACAAGATATTTGATGATCAAACTTACAAACTTTATTTTTTTTTTTTTGCAAATAATAATTAACTTAGAATTTCATGGCTGCAACACATGCCAAAGTAGTTGGGAAAGGGCATGTTCACCACTGTTTCACATCACCTTTTCTTTTAACAACACTCAATCGTTTGGGAACTGAGGAAATTAATTGTTGAAGCTTAGAAAGTGGAATTCTTTCCCATTTGTGTTTTATGTAGAGCTTCAGTCGTTCAACAGTCCGGGGTCTCTGCTGTCGTATTTTACGCTTCATAATGTGCGACACATTTTCGATGGGGCTGCAGGCGGGCCAGGAAAGTACCCGTACTCTTTTTTTACAAAGCCATGCTGTTGTAACACGTGATGAATGTGGCTTGGCATTGTCTTGCTGAAATAAGCAGGGGCCTCCATGAAAAAGACGGCGCATAGATGGCAGCATATGTTGTTCCAAAACCTGTATGTACCTTTCAGCATTAATGGTGCCTTCACAGATGTGTAAGTTACCCATGCCTTGGGCACTAATACACCCCCATACCATCACAGATGCTGGCTTTTGAACTTTGCGTCTATAACAATCTGGATGGTTCCTTTCCTCTTTGTTCTGGAGGACACGACATCCACAGCTTCCAAAAACTATTTGAAATGTGGACTCGTCAGACCACAGAACACTTTTCCTCTTTGCATCAGTCCATCTTAGATGATCTCGGGCCCAGAGAAGCCGGCGGCGTTTCTGGATGTTGTTGATAAATGGCATTCGCTTTGCATGGTAGAGCTTTAACTTGCACTTACAGATGTAGCGACGAACTGTATTTAGTGACAGTAGTTTTCTGGAGTGTTCCTGAGCCCATGTGGTGATATCCTTTAGAGATTGATGTTGGTTTTTTGATACAGTGCCGTCTGAGGGATCGAAGGTCACGGTCATTCAATTTTGGTTTCCGGCCATGCCGCTTACGTGGAGTGATTTCTCCAGATTCTCTGAACCTTTTGATGATATTATGGACCATAGATGTTGAAATCCCTAAATTTCTTGCATTTGCACTTTGAGAATCGTATTCTTAAACTGTTTGACTATTTCCTCACGCAGTTATGGACAAAGGGGTGTACCTCGCCCCATCCTTTCTTGTGAAAGACTGAGCATTTTTTGGGAAGCTGTTTTTATACCCAATCATGGCACCCACCTGTTCCCAATTAGCCTGCACACCTGTGGGATGTTCCAAATAAGTGTTTGATGAGCATTCCCCAACTTTAGCAGTATTTAGTGCCAGCTTTCCCAACTTTTGTCACGAGTTGCTGGCATCAAATTCCAAAGTTAATGATTATTTGCACAAAAAATTTTTTTTATCAGTTTGAACATCAAATATGTTGTCTTTGTAGCATATTCAACTGAATATGGGTTGAAAAGGATTTGCAATTCATTGTATTCCATTTATGTTTACATCTAACACAATTTCCCAACTCATATGGAAACGGGGTTTGTACTTGAGTACCATGAATTGATTAACGTGGACCCCGACTTAAACAAGTTGAAAAACTTATTCGGGTTACTGGTCAATTGTACGGAATATGTGCTGTTCTGTACAATCTACTAATAAAAGTTTCAATCAATCAAAAAAAAAAAATTGGGGGGGAATAATAGGCAACATTTTTTTTAAAAGTGCAGTTCCTCTTGAATAATGGCTGGATCTATTGACAAGGATTATTTATGGTGATAATCGGTCAAGTGGCGGGGTGGTTTTGCTCAATTGGTAGAGTGGCCGTGCCAGCAACTTGAGGGTTCCAGGTTCGATCCCCGATTCTGCTATCCTCGTTACTACCGTTGTGTCCTTGGGAAAGACACATTACTGCTCCCAGTGCCACCCACAATGGTTTAAAAATGTAACGTAGATATTGGGTTTCACTGTGTAAAGCGCTTTGAGTCACTAGAGCAGGGGTTACCAACCTTTTTGAAACCAAGAGCTACTTCTTGGGTACCGATTAATGCAAGGGCTACAAGTTTGATACACACTTAAATTGCCAGAAATTTACCTTTAATAAATACATTTATATTTATTTTAAAAAATGGGTATTTGTGTCTGTCATTCCGTTGAACATTTTTTTTCCTTTTACGGAAGTTTTTTTGTAGAGAATAAATGATGAAAAAAAACACCTAATTTAACGGTTTAAAAAAAGAGAAAACAGGAAAAAAATGAAAATTTAATTTTGAAACATAGTTTATCTTCAATTTCGACTCTTTAAAATTCAAAATTCAACCGAAAAAAATTCTGAGAAAAACTAGCTAATCCGAATCTTTCTGAAAAAATTAAAAAAATAATTTATGGAACCCATCCATCCATCCATCATCTTACGTTTATCCGAGGTCGGGTCGCGGGGGCAGCAGCCTAAGCAGGGTAGCCCAGACTTCCCTCTCCCCAGCCACTTCGTCAACCTCTTCCCGGGGGATCCCGAGGCGTTCCCAGGCGAGCTGGGAGATATAGTCTTCCCAACGTGTCCTGGGTCTTCTCCGTGGCCTCCTACCGGTTTATGGAACATAATTAGTAATTTTTCCTGATTAAGATTAATTTTAGAATTTGATGACATGTTTTAAATAAGTTAAAATCCAATCTGCACTTTGTTAGAATATATAACAAATTGGACCAAGCTATATTTCTGACCAAGACAAATCATTATTTCTTCTAGATTTTCCAGAACAAATTTTTTTAAAAGAAATTCAAAAGACTTTGAAATAAGATTAAAATTTGATTCTACAGATTTTCTAGATTTGCCAAAATATTTTTATTTTATTCTAATCATGATAAATTTGAAGAAATATTTCACAAATATTCTTCATCAGAAAAACAGAAGCTAAAATGAAGAATTAAATTAATATGTATATATTATTCTTTACAATTAAAAAAAAACATTGATTTAAATTGTCAGGAAGGAATTTAAAAGGTGAAAAGGTATATGTGTTTAAAAATCCTAAAATCCTTTTTAAGGTTGTATTTTTTCTCTAAAAATGTCTTTCTGAAAGTTATAAGAAGCAAAGTAAAAAAATAAATGAATTTATTTAAACAAGTGAAGACCAAGTCTTTGAAATGTTTTCTTGAATTTTCAAATTCTATTTGAGTTTTGTCCCTCTTAGAATTAAAAATGTTGAGCAAAGCGAGACCAGCTTGCGAGTAAATAAATACAATTTAAAAAATAGAGGCAGCTCAACAGTAAGTGCTGCTATTTGAGCTATTTTTAGAACAGGCCAGCGGGCTACTCATCTGGTCCTTACGGGCGACCTGGTGCCCGCGGGCACCGCATTGGTGACCCCTGCACTAGAGAAAAGCGCTATATAAATATAATTCACACTAAAAAAGTGCGCATACATTGTGACAGCGCCTTCTCTGCGGGACGGGTGTGGGAGTGGGTGGACGCGGGGGAGGGGTGCGTGCTTGTTTAAGCCGACAGGAGGGGGGGCCGCTCCGAAGGAGACTCTCCAACGAGCACGCAGCAGCTCCACAGCAAAAAGCCGCAGCGTGGGTCGCTCAAGTCCGGGAGATGTTGTGACAGCGCGGCCGAGTTGGACCTCACTACTGCGGCACTTTTTTTTTTTTTTGCTCTGCGCACGCAGCGTGGATCGCTTTTCAGGAACTATTGGCATTGGATACCCTCACTTCGAACACTTTGGAGGTGAGTGGAGGAGATTATTTCACTTTTTCACGGTCGTTTCCGGCGTGTGACGTCATGTATTTTAATAGTCCACAACAGCAGTTTTGACCTGCGGTGTGCGCGCTGAGACATCCTTTGACTTTCCCCGCGCGTCAAGGCGCAAAAGGCTGGGGAAAAATAACTCTTTAGCGGTGGTGTGGAAGTGTGCGTGGACAAACCTAACCCCCACCACCCCACTCCAGATGTATGGACTCAGCTGTCGCCTGTCACTTTGGTGACAACTGCCTGCGCGTCACTGCGTGGATGTCAAAGGGCGCAGTGGAATTGTGTGAAGAGGAATGCGCGCACACACACCCAGGAGAGGTGACACCAGATGAGAAGTCACTGCGTGGAAAGAAAAATATTCTAAATATATTCACACTGTTCCGTACTATCACAGGGTTTTGACTCGTTTATAACACAGTCTATAGATTCTCAAACTGTGCCATGGTCCAAAGTTTGATACGCCAAATAATCACTTATCTAAACACAGTGTGACTGTTCAAACAGCGTGTAATGTTACGGTTGCCAATATATGAAATATACTTGTTAAATAAAACCTCTGCCTTGTTTTTAATGAATACTTAAGGCCTACTGTGCTACTGTATTTTAATGTTGGTCATTATAGTGGTACTCGGAGAGCCAAACGTTTTCTGTTTTCTGCAAACAAGCACAAAAACGAGCAGACTGTTACGTCTCAAATTCAGCATTACTGTCTTTTTTTGTAAAAGCTGATTTTATTTTAATTTTACATGGTTTTCATTCAGTTTGCAGTCATTCTCAAACTTTTTTCACCAAAAACCACCTTAAAAAAGTACCACCCTAATGACCAACATTAAAATACAGTAGCGTAGTAGGCTTTAAGTATTCATTAAAAACAAGGCAGACATTTTATTTGACAAGTATATTTCATATTAAGGGCCACTGTAACGTTAAACACAGTTTGAACAGTAACACTGTGTTGGAATATTTGAATTAAGGGATTATTGAATGAAGCCCACGTTCCCCCTGTGGGGTCACTGATTTAGATTACTACTAAAATGGACCAAAACATGAACACAAGTAAAGAATAATGTAGTTATACACAACAAAATACATTATATTTAAAAAGGTAGTATTTTTGCATTTTTGTTCAAATTCTATAATGTTACAGTGGCCAAAAATATGAAATATACTTGTTAAATAAAACCTCTGCCTTGTTTTTAATGAATACTTAAGGCCTACTGTGCTACTGTTTTTTTTTGATGTTGTCATTATAGTGGTACTCGGAGAGCCAAGCGTTTTCTGTTTTCTGCAAACAAGCACAAAATCGAGCAGAATGTTACGTCTCAAATTCAGCTTTTCTGTCTTTTTTTTTGTAAAAGCTGATTTTATTAAATTTTTTACATGGTTTTCATTGAGTTTGCAGTCATTCTCAAACTTTTTTCACCAAAAACCACCTTAAAAAAGTACCACCCTAATGACCAACATTAAAATACAGTAGCGTAGTAGGCCTTAAGTATTCATTAAAAACAAGGCAGATGTTTTATTTGACAAGTATATTTCATATGTTGGGCCACTGTAACATTACACACAGTTTGAACAGTAACACTGTGTTGGAATATTTTAATTTAAGGATTATTGGATGAAGCCCATGTTCCCCCTGTGGGGTCACTGATTTAGATTACTACTAAAATGGACCAAAACTTGACCGCAAGTAAATAATAATGTAGTTATACACAACAAAATACATTAGTATTTTTGCATTTTTGTTCAAATTCTATAATGATACAGTGGCCAAAAATATGAAATATACTTGTTAAATAAAACCTCTGCCTTGTTTTTAATGAATACTTAAGGCCTACTAGGCTACTGTATTTTAATGTTGGTCATTTTGGTGGTACTTTGAGAGCCGAGTTTTTTTTAAGGTGGTACTTGGTGAAAAAAGTTTGAGAATGACTGCAAACTCAATGAAAACCTTGTAAAAAAAATAAAATTAGCTTTTACAGAAAAGACACTAATGCTGAATTTGTGACGTAACATTCTGCTCGTTTTTGTGCTTGTTTGCAGAAAACAGAAAACACTTGGCTCTCCGAGTACCGCTATAATGACAACATTAAAATACAGTAGCACAGTAGGCCCAAGGGTTCATTAAAAACACGGCAGATATTTTATTTGACAAGTATATTTCATATTTTGGGCCACTGTAACATTAAACACAGTTCGAACAGTAACACTGTGTTGGAATATTTTAATTAAGGGATTATTGAATGAAGCCCACGTTCCCCCTGTGGGGTCACTGATTTAGCTTACTACTAAAATGGACCAAAACATGACCACAAATAAGGAATAATGTAGTTATACACAACAAAATACATTATATATTAACAGAGGTAGTATTTTTGCATTTTTGTTCAAATTTTATAATGTTACAGTGGCCAAAGATATGAAATATACTTGTTAAATAAAACCTCTGCCTTGTTTTTAATGAATACTTAAGGCCTACTGTGCTACTGTATTTTAATGTTGTCATTATAGTGGTACTCGGAGAGCCAAGCGTTTTCTGTTTTCTGCAAACAAGCACAAAATCGAGCAGAATGTTACGTCTCAAATTCAGCTTTTCTGTCTTTTTTTTTGAAAAGCTGATTTTATTTATTTTTTACATGGTTTTCATTGAGTTTGCGGTCATTCTTCAACTTTTTTCACCAAGAACCACCTTAAAAAAGTACCACCCTGATGACCAACATTAAAATGCAGTAGCGTAGTAGGCCTTAAGTATTCATTAAAAACAAGGCAGATGTTTTATTTGACAAGTATATTTCATATTTTGGGCCACTGTAACATTAAACACAGTTTAAACATTAACACTGTGCTTCACGGTGGCAGAGGGGTTAGTGCGTCTGCATCACAATACGAAGGTCCTGCAGTCCTGGGTTCAAATCCAGGCTCGGGATCTTTCTGTGTGGAGTTTGCATGTTCTCCCCGTTAATGCGTGGGTTCCTTCCGGGTACTCCGGCTTCCTCCCACTTCCAAAGACATGCACCTGGGGATAGGTTGATTGGCAACACTAAATTGGCCCTAGTGTGTGAATGTGAGTGTGAATGTTGTCTGTCTATCTGTGTTGGCCCTGCGATGAGGTGGCGACTTGTCCAGGGTGTACCCCGCCTTCCGCCCGATTGTAGCTGAGATAGGCGCCAGCGCCCCCCGCGACCCCGAAAGGGAATAAGCGGTAGAAAATGGATGGATGGATGGATTATCGGATGAAGCCCACGTCCCCCCTTGTGGAGTCACTGATTTAGATTACTACTAAAATGGACCAAAACATGACCGCAAGTAAAGAATAATGTAGGTATACACAACAAAATACATCATATTTAAAAAGGTAGTATTTTTGCATTTTTGTTCAAATTCTATAATGTTACAGTGGCCAAAAATATGAAATATACTTGTTAAATAAAACCTCTGCCTTATTTTTAATGAATACTTAAGGCCTACTGTGCTACTGTATTTTCTTAATGTTGTCATTATAGTGGTACTCGGAGAGCCAAGCGTTTTCTGTAAACAAGCACAAAAACAAGGAGAATGTTACGTGTCGAATTCAGCATTGCTGTCTTTTTTTGTAAAAGCTGATTTTATTTTTTTTACATGGTTTTCATTGAGTTTGCAGTCATTCTCAAACTTTTTTCACCAAGAACCACCTTAAAAAAGTACCACCCTAATGACCAACATTAAAATACAGTAGCATATTAGGCCCAAGGCTTCATTAAAAACAAGGCAGATGTTTTATTTGACAAGTATATTTCATATTTTGGGCCACTGTAACATTAAACACAGTTTGAACAGTAACACTGTGTTGGAATATTTTATTTAAGGGATTATTGGATGAAGCCCACGTTCCACCTGTGGGGTCACTAATTTAGATTACTACTAAAATGGACCAAAACATGACCACAAGTAAAGAATAGTGCAGTTATGCACAAAAAATAAAAAAGGTTTTACATTTTTAAAAAGGTATTATATTTGCATTTTTGTTCAAACTCTGTAATGTTACAGGGGCCAAAATATGAAATATACTTGTTAAATAAGACCTCTAACTTGTTTTAATAAATACTTAAGGCCTACTATGCTACAGTATTTTAACGTTGGTCATTATGGTAAACTTAGGTAACACATAGCTCTCAGAGTACCACCATAACGACCACATTAAAAAACAGTAGTGTAGTAAGCCCAAGTATTCATTAATTATCACCATAATGACAATATTAAAATACAATAGTATAGTAAGCCTAAGTATCATTAAGTATCACCATAATGACGATATTAAAAGACAGTAGTGTAGTAGACCTAAGTGTTTATTAAGTACCATCATAATGACATTAAAATACAGTAGAATAGTAAGCCTAAGTATCATTACGTATCACCATAATGACGATATTAAAAGACAGTAGTGTAGTAGACCTAAGTGTTTATTAAGTACCATCATAATGACATTAAAATACAGTAGAATAGTAGACCTAAGTATTTATTAAGTACCACCATAATGACATTAAAATACAGTGGTATAGTAGACATAAGTATTCATTAAGTACCACCATAATGACATCATTAGGTGTATATTTTCAATATTTTTTTAAATATAATATATTTAACAAGTATATTTTCATATTTTTGGCCACTGTAACATGCAGGACTAATAGACTCAAGAACTCCTTTGTCCCGCACGCCATTAGACTGTACAACTCCTCTCTGGGACGGGGGATGGGGGGTATTAGGATGACAGGGGATGCAAAACATTAACAGTGCAATACGTTTTCATAACATGGTCACTACTGCCTACTTTGTCTTGTTATATTCTTATTTTACTGTTATATTGTTATTCCCATTGTTTTTATTCTTTTTGTAATATTTCTCTATTTTGTTTCCTTTTAAACCCCCATTAATTACTTTTTACTTTTTTTTTTTTTTAAATTGATCTCAACTCTGTACACTGCTGCTGGAATTTTAATTTTCCTGAAGGAACTCTCCTGAAGGAATCAATAAAGTACTATCTATCTATCTATTAAAATACAGTAGCGTAATAGGCCTAAGTATTCATTAAGTACCACCAAAATGACAATATAAAAATACAGTTGCATTGTACACCTAAGTATTCATTAAGTACCACCATAATGACAACATTAAAATATAGTTGCATAGTAGACCTAAGTATTCATTAAGTACCTACATAATGACCAACATTAAAATACAGTAGCATAGTAGGCCTAAGTATTCATTAACTACCACCATAATGACAACAATAAAATGCAATAGTGTAGTAGACCTAAGTATTCATTAAGTACCACCATAATGACCAACATTAAAATACAGTAGTGTAGTAGGCCTAAATATTCATTAAGTACCATCATAATGACCAACTTGAAAATACAGTAGCGCTGTAGACCTAAGTATACACTAAGTACCACCATAATGACAACATTAAAATACAGTATTCTAGTAGACCTAAGTATTCTTTAAGTACCACCATAATGACCAACATTGAAATGCAGTAGCGTAGTAGACCTAAGTATTCAATAAGTACCACCACAATGACCAACATTAAGATACAGTAGCACAGTAGGCCTGAGTATTCATTAACTACCACCATAATGACAACGTTAAAATACAGTAGTACAGTAGACCTAAGTATTCATTAACTACCACCATAATGACAACGTTAATATACAGTAGTATAGTAGACTTAAGTATTCATTAAGTACCACCATAATGACAAACATTAAAATACAGTATTCTAGTAGACCTAAGTATTCATTAAGGACCACCATAATGACCACCATTAAAATGCAGTAGCGTAGTAGACCTAAGTATTCAATAAGTACCACCATAATGACCAACATTAAAATACAGTAGCATAGTAGGCCTGAGTATTCATTAACTACCACCATAATGACAATGTTAAAATACAGTAGTATGGTAGACCTAAGTATTCATTAAGTACCACCATAATGACCAACATTAAAATACAGTAGTGTAGTAGACCTAAGTATTCATTAATTACCACCATAGTGACAGGAAAATACAATAGCATAGTAGGCCTAAGTATTCATTAACACCAATATAAAGGTTTTATTTAACAAGTATATTTAATATTTTTGGGCCACTGTAATGTTACACACAGTTTGAACAGTAACACCGTGTTGGAATATTTTAATTAAGGCATTCTTGGATGAAGCCCGGGTTCCACTTGTGAGGTCACTGATTTAAATCATACGAGAAGATAATCCTTTATTCATCCCTCGGAGAGGAAATGTAATGACCATAAGTAGGGAATAGAGCAGTTATACACACAAAAAATATGTTTTAAAATTGGATTTAGAAAGTATGCATGACCGTGTGGGTTACTTATTAAAGTGCTGCTTGATGATGTCACTCGTCCATGCACCCGCCGAGTCTGTTAGTTTAAGCAAGGAAAGGCCCCACGTCAATGGAGTTCTTCCAAACACATAGTGGGGGGGTTATTCGAGTGTAAAAGCACACTGCACTGCTACAGATGCATCACATCAGTGGGTTTAAAAAAAACGTTTTTTTCGGTGCAATTGATAGGAAGTGGATTTTTTTTTTTTGTCTCAATGGCACCAGTTGTTCCTATTGGCTGGCTAACAATTGAAGAGAGCCTGACTGACTGAGCCGAGGCCCAAGGTGTTGGTGTCACCTAGTGGCCGCGTCTGAGGTTGACCTGAACACATGAGGAGGTGACTTTAGAGGCAGAAGGATAGAAAGGATAGGATATATTTACCCAATGCAAGTGTTGAGGTAAAAGTACTCCCAGTAAGTGCTCTACAACTTGCGTACTATGTCATTATTTAAACAATTATTGGGGGGAGACCTCTTAAATAGGAATCTCTTGTTTAGAAAGCACTTGCTTGGACGTTTGTGGGAATACTTTTCTGTTTTAAGTTTCGGTACCAGATACACGGGTGTCAAACTCAAGGCCTGCAGAATCCTGGAAGTAATGTGCGTTAATACATTTTTTTATTTTTTAACTAAATTCTGTTTTGACAGAAAAAAAAAGTACTGCATACAATTGCATGTATAAACTTTAATATTATCTAATAATGTATCAAATATACTTAAAGGGGAACATTATCACAGTTTCAAAAGGGTTAAAAACAATAAAAATCAGTTCCCAGTGGCTTGTTGTATTTTTTGAATTTTTTTTCAAAATTTTACCGGTTAAAAATCAAGCTTTAAAGAGCTATATTTTTGCTATTTGCGATGCGACTATCCATTTCCCTGTGACATCATACAGTGCTGTCAATGTAAACAAACAATGGGAATACCACAGCAAGATATAGCGACATTAGCTCGGATTCAGACTCGGATTTCAGCGACTTAAGCGATTCAACAGATTACGCATGTATTGAAAGGGATGGTTGGAGTATGAAAGCATTGAAGAAGAAACTGAAGCTATTGAGCGAATAGCTATTGACGCTATTCATAGCCATAGCATGGCCGAATAGCTGCGTTAGCATCGCCGGTAAAATGTGCGGACCAAACGATCAGGACTTTCGCATCTTGTGACACTGGAGCAACTTAAATCCGTCGATTGGTAAGTGTTTTTTTCGCATTAAATGTGGGTGGAAGGAAACGTAATATAGTTGCAAATGCATCTGCAGGTTATCCATACATATCTGTGCCATGTCTGCTTTAGCACCACCGGTAAATAACATGTTAGCATGGATTAGCTGGCAGTCAACATCAACAAAACTCACCTTTGTGATTTCGTTGACTTTATCGTTGCAAATGCGTCTGCAGGTTATCCATACATCTCTGTGCCATATCTGCTTTAGCACCGCCGGTAAATAGCATATTAGCGTCGATTAGCGTAGCATGTTAACATCGATTAGCTGGCAGTCACGCCGCAACCAAATATGTCTGACTAGCACATAAGTCAACATCAACAAAACTCACCTTTGTGATTTCGTTGACTTTATCATTGCAAATGCATCTGCAGGTTATCCATACATCTCTGTGCCATGTCTGTCATCGCCGGTAAAATGTGGAGACACTTTGGCACATTCAATGGGGGTCTGGCGGCAGACACTTTCGCATCTTCGGGCCAGTGGTGCAACTTGAATCCCTCGATGTTAGTGTTGTTACACCCTCCAACAACACACCGACGAGGCATGATGTCTCCAAAGTTCCAAAAAATAGTTGAAAAAACGGAAAATAACAGAGCTGAGACCCGGTGTTTGTAATGTGTCTAAAATGAAAATGGCGGCTGTATTACCTCGGAGACGTCACGTTCTGATGTCAACGCAAAAAGAGCGATAAACAGAAAGGCGTTTAATTCGCCAAAAGTCACCTATTTAGAGTTCGGAAATCGGTTAAAAAAATATATGGTCTTTTTTCTGCACCATCAAGGTATATATTGACGCTTGCATAGGTCTGCTGATAATGTTCCCCTTTAAAGGCCTACTGAAACCCACTACTACCGACCACGTAGTCTGATAGTTTATATATCAATGATGAAATATTAACATTGCAACACATGCCAATACGGCCGGTTTAGTTTACTAAATTGCAATTTAACATTTCCCGCGGAGTTTCTTGTTGAAAACATCGCAGAATGATGACGTGTGCGCGTGACGTCACGGACTGTAGAGGACATATTAGCGCAGCACCATTTACGACTAAAAGTCATCTCTTTTCACCGCGCAATTAGACAGTATTCTGGACATCTGTGTTGCTGAATCTTTTGCAATTTGTTCAATTAATAATGGAGAAGTCAAAGTAGAAAGATGGAGTTGGGAAGCTTTAGCCTTTAGCCACACAAACACACGGTGATTCCTTGGTTAAAATTCCCAGAGGTGAAGCTTTACTATGGATCAGAGCGGTCAAGCGAACATGGCTCCCGACCACTTGTCGACTGGCAGGTTTCGGTGAGAAAATTGTGGTAAAAAGTCGCCTCTTACTGGAGATCAGCTGAGCTTGCACTGTCTATGCAGCTGCCGTCGACTTCCCTCAGAGACTGGCTTCAAGACACCCGTGGACACACCCCTCTGACTATCAGGTACTATTTAATCTCACTAAAACACTAGCAACACAATAGAAAGATAAGGGATTTCCCAGAATTATCCTAGTAAATGTGTCTAAAAACATCTGAATCCGTCCCAATGCAATCGCCTTTTTTTTTTTTTTTCTCTAGTCCTTCGCTATCAATATCATCATCCACAAATCTTTCATCCTCGCTCAAATTAATGGGAAAATTGGCGTTTTCTCTGTCCGTATAGCCCTTGCTGCTGGAGGCTCCCATTATAAACAATGTGAGGACGTGAGGAGCCCTCACCCTTGTGACGTCATCGTCTGCGAAAGGCAAGGCTTTTTTATCAGCACCAAAAGTTGCAAACTTTATCGTGGATGTTCTCTACTAAATCCTTTCGGCAAAAAGATGGCAATATCGCGAAATGATCAAGTATGACACATAGAATGGACCTGCTATCCCCGTTTAAATAAGAAAATCTTATTTCAGTTGGCCTTTAATTTAAATACATGTGTAAGCATTTAGGTTGGAACGTACTTATGTATGAATCTGTAATAATAATGTTGTTAAATTTAATTATGTAATAATAGTCATATTTGTATGAATGTAGGTTGGAAAATATTTATAGCTAGATGAGAAAATTCCTGAAAATTTTGTGTGAATGCTCCATTGCTGAAGTTGAACCGAAATACTGACAGAATGTAGTATAATTGTAAGAATCAGAACCTCTTACATATTTCAGTAAAGTATCATTTCTAACCGGCAAATTACCTGACAAAATGAAAATTGCAAAAGTTGTACCAATACATGAGAATGGAGACACCAATTACAGACCAGTTTCATTACTTCCAAAATTCTCCAAAATTATGGAAAAACTATTCAATAGCAGATTAGATAAATTTATCAACAAAAATGGGACGCTCGTGGAGAACCAATTTGGATTTAGAGCAAATATCTCAACATCAATAGCATTAATCAAAATAACAGAGGAAATTACCAATGCAATAGACGGTAAAGAATGTGCAGCCGCAGTATTCATGGATTTAACAAAAGCATTTGACACAATTAATCATGATATTTTAATAGAAAAACTACAACAATATGGCATCAGAGGTTTGGTTTTGAACTGGGTAAGAAGTTATTTAACCAACAGGAAGCAATATGTGAAGATGGGTGAAAATATGTCAACAAGGTTGGATATATCCTGTGGTGTACCCCAGGGATCAATACTGGGACCAAGATTGTTCAATCTTTATATAAACGACATTTGTAAAGTTACAAAGGACTTGAAGTCAGTTTTATTTACAGACGACACAACACAGAAGATAATACAAATAATAACGGAAGAAATTAACCGAAAAAAAAAAGGTTTGATAAAAACAGACTATCTTTGAATCTCAGTAAAACTAAAATGATGCTATTTGGTAACAGTAGAAAAGAGCATCGGACACGAATAGAAATAGATATTGAAAGGGTAAAAGAAACCAGATTTTTGGGAGTATTAATACAGTTGTGATCAAAATTATTCAACCCCCACACAATTTTGGTGTTTTAGCAAGTTGGACATTTATTCCGTATTTTGTTTATAGTCATATCAAATAAAGATGTGTCAAATAGACAAATGCAACTTAAATTGTAACACTGTATTTTACAAAATACCAAAAAAGGACATTTTTCTTAATATCTCATTGACAAAATGATTCAACCCCCTAGTTACATGCATCTTTAGTACTTAGTAGAACACCCTTTGGCAGTAATGACATCCTTCAAACGTGATACATAACCGGACACAAGCTTCTTGCAACCATCTACAGGTATTTAAGCCCATTCCTCTTGGGCAAAGGCCTCCAGTTCCTTCATATTATTGGGCTTGCGTGCTGCAACTGCCTTCTTCAAGTCCCATCACAGGTTTTCGATAGGATTTAGGTCTGGCGACTGTGAAGGCCACTCCAGAGTCTTCCAGCCCTTCTTCTGCCACCACTCTGATGTTGATTTAGGGGTATGCTTGGGATCGTTGTCCTGTTGGAAGGTCCAACGTCTCCCAAGCCTCAGCTTCGTCACTGACTTTATGACATTTGCAGCTAATATATCCTGGTAGGAAATAGAATTCATAATGCCTTGAACGCACTGGAGATTCCCGGTACCTGAGGCAGAGAAACAGCCCCAGAGCATGATTGACCCCCCACCATGCTTAACAGTAGGAAGGTGTTCTTCTCTTTGTAAGCTTCATTTTTTTCTCCTCCAGACATAACGTTGATTCATAGGCCCAAAGAGTTCTAGTTTTGTGTCATCACTCCATAGAAAAGTTTCCCAAAACCTTTGGGGTTTGTCCAGATGATTTTTGGCATACTGGAGTCAATTTTTCTTGTGCCTGGTAGTCAGAAGTGGGGTGCGCCTGGGAGTTCTGGCATGGAGACCTTCATCTCGTAGTGCGCGCCTTATTGTCTGGGACGAAACCTGCGTTCCCCCCTCTGCAATGTCCTGTTGTAGTTCCTCAGCTGTTACCCGGGGGTTTTTCACCACTGTACGCTTCAAATACCAGACAGCAGTTGCACACAGTATCCTCTTTCCACCACGCTCAGGTAGTGTTTCCACTGTGCCTTTAGCTTTAAATTTGCGAATTATGCTCCAAACTGTTTCTCTTGGAATGTGTAATGTCTTTGCTATTTTCTTATATCCATAGCCTTTCTTATGAAGAGAAATTACTTCCTCTCTTGACTTCTTTGACCACTCCCTGGACTTCACCATGTTGCAAATACACCATTGACCATCTACAAGAAGCTGAGCATCACAGTCTTTTTCAATCAGTTTAATTGTTGCTCGTTATGGTTCTAATCACATCTACAGGTGTTTTCAACACCTGATAAAAATACCTTATTCAAATTCTGTTCTTAAGAGTTATGATCTTCAAGGGGTTAAATAATTTTGTCAATGAGATATTAAGAGAAATGACACTGTTTGGTATGTTACAAAATATAATGTTGTAATTCAAGTTGCATTTGTCTATTTAATGCATCTTTATTTGATATGACTATAAAGAAAATACGGAATAAATGTCCTACTTGCTAAAACACCAAAATTGTGTGGGGGTTGAATAATTTTGATCAAAACTGTAGATGATTAAATGAACTGGAAATCTCATATACAAAACATACAACATAAGGTAGCAAAAAAAATTTCAATAATGAACAAAACAAAATAGGTCCTGGGCCAAAAATCACTTTATATTCTGTACTGCTCGTTAGTGTTACCATATCTGAGTTATTGTGCAGAAATTTGGGGAAACAACTACAAATGTGCGCTACATTCGTTAACTGTGTTACAAAAAAGATCAATTAGAATAATACACAATGTTGGATATAGAGAACATACAAACCCTTTATTTTTTGAGTCGAAAGTATTAAAGCTTGATTATTTGATAAAATTGCAAACAGCTAAATTGATGTACAAAGCAATTTATAACCTGCTACCAAAGAATGTACAACATTTCTTCTCAACTAAAGAGGAGAAATATAACCATAGAGGAAAATCTAATTTAAAACATTTGTATGCACGTACAATACTTAAAATCTTTAGCATATCAGTATGTGGAATTAAATTATGGAATGGATTAAGAAATTAAATATTGTACTGATATGATCCAGTTTAAGAGGATGTTCAAATTAATAGTGCTTACAAAGTACAAAGAAGAAGAATTATGAGAAACACTTTCAGCCTTATTGAAAATAAGGTATTCTTCATCTCAGTATGTTAATAATGACTGAATTATTTAATTACATGTTACAGAACTGTTGTATTACTCATTCACGGATGTCATTTTGCTATTTTGCTGTAAGGAAAGTCAGTAGATGAATGTATGTATTTGTGGGCTTTGCTTCTTCGTACTCTTTTTCGGACATGATGGGATGTAAGGTGATATGAAACTGTGTGATGTCCATCCATCCATTTTCTACCGCTTATTCCCTTTTGGGGTCGCGGGGGGCGCTGGCGCCTATCTCAGCTACAATCGGGCGGAAGGCAGGGTACACCCTGGACAAGTCGCCACCTCATCGCAGACTGTGTGATGTATCATGTTGTAAATGTGCTCATGTTCGAAATAAACTATGAAAAGAAAGAAAGAATAGTATGAATGTTGAAATGGTTTGAATGTGGAAGAGTTTAAATTTCCAGGAAAACAGGTATTTGGTTTGGAATTTGGGAAAGTGTTAGTTAGTGGAATGTGTGGATCTTGGAATGTTTTGAATAGGTTGAAAAATGTGAAAGAAGTCATCGCACTAAAAAAAAAGTTTGGAAATAAGGTTGGACGAGGAAAAATGGTAGTTTGAATTTCCAGGATGAATTGAATGTGGTGCAGGTATAAAGGTTTGAATCGTTTGAAAAATGTGGGAATTGTGGAAGTTTGAAAAATGTCCCATTTATTTCAATATAGGGAAATTTGGGAAAAGTGTTGTTTTTTTTGTTGTTTTTAATGAATGTCCTGAATGAGCTGAATTGGTTGGTGTTGGAATTGTTTAAAATGGGTAAGAAAAGTTAAAGTAGTAACAGTTTTTTTAATAGAAAAATTGTATTACGGAATTTTGGGAAAACCGGGAATTTTTCAAGTTCTTAAACCAACTTGTTTTTTGTTTTTGTCCTGACTAAGAGGAATGTGTTGACGGTGGAACGGTTGAAATGGGTTGAAAGATGGGAAGGGAGTTATCGCACTAAAAGAGGTTGGTATTAAGGTTTGAAAAAAACAGGATTTCCTGGAAAAATGGTTGTCGGAATTTCCAGGATGAATTGAATTGATTGATTGATTGATACTTTTATTAGTAGATTGCACAGTACAGTACATATTCCGTACAATTGACCACTAAATGGTAACACCCGAATAAGTTTTTCAACTTGTTTAAGTCGGGGTCCACGTTAATCAATTCATGGTACAAATATATACTATCAACATAATACAGTCATCACACAAGTTAATCATCATAGTATGTACATTGAATTATTTACATTATTTACAATCCGGGGGGTGGGATGAGGAGCTTTGGTTGATATCAGAACTTCAGTCATCAACAATTGCATCAACAGAGAAATGTGGACATTGAAACAGTGTAACAGTGTTGGTGTGACTTAGTAGGATATGTACAGCCAACAGAGAACATAGTGAGTTCAGATAGCATAAGAACAAGTATATACATTAGAAGTACATTTGAGTTGTTTATAATCCGGGGAGATGGGATGTGAATGGAGGAGGGTATTAGTAAAGTGTTGAAGTAGCCTGGAGGTGTTGTTTTAGAGCGGTTTTGAAGGAATATAGAGATGCACTTACTTTTATACCTGTTGGGAGTGCATTCCACATTGATGTGGCATAGAAAGAGAATGAGTTAAGACCTTTGTTAGATCGAAATCTGGGTTTAACGTGGTTTGTGGAGCTCCCCCTGGTGTTGTGGTTATGGCGGTCATTTACGTTAAGGAAGTAATTTGACATGTACTTTGGTATCAAGGAGGTGTAGCGGATTTTATAGACTAGGCTCAGTGCAAGTTGTTTTACTCTGTCCTCCACCCTGAGCCAGCCCACTTTGGAGAAGTGGGTTGGATTGAGGTGTGATCTGGGGTGGAGGTCTAAAAGTAACCGGATTAGTTTATTCTGGGATGTTTGGAGTCTAGATTTGAGGGTTTTGGAGGTGCTGGGGTACCAGGAGGTGCAAGCGTAATCGAAGAAGGGTTGAATGAGAGTTCCCGCTAGAATCCTCAAGGTGCTTTTGTTGACCAGAGAGGAGATTCTGTAGAGGAATCTCGTTCTTTGGTTGACCTTTTTGATCACCTTGGTTGCCATTTTATCACAGGAAAGATTAGCCTCTAGAATGGAACCTAGGTAGGTGATCTCATCCTTCCTGGTGATAACAATGTCACCCACTTTTATAGTGAAGTCACTGACCTTCTTAAGTTTGATATGGGACCCAAATAGGATGGATTCCGTTTTACCTAAGTGTATGGATAGCTTGTTGTCAGCGAGCCAGGTGAAAATGTTGAAGGTGGAATGGTTTGAATCGGATAAAAAATGTGGGACTTGTGGAACTTTGAAAAATGTCCCATTAATTTCAATGGGAATTTCATGGAAATTTGGGGATTTCAGGAAAAGGGAGTATTTTTTTTGAAAATGCTAAAAAAAAAATTGAATGTTCGGAATGAGTTGGTGTTGGAATTTTTCAAAACGGTCGAAATATGTTAAAGTGGTAACATTTTTAATTGAGAAATGGTGAAATCTGGTATTTTTCCCGTTCTTAAACCAACTTAGTTTTTCGTCCTGACTAAGAGGAATGTGTTAACAGTGGAACGGTTGAAATGGGTTGAAAGATGGGAAGGGAGTCATCGCGCTAAAAAAGGTTGTAAATAAGGTTTGAAAAAAACAGGATTTCCTGGAAAAATGGTAGTCGGAATTTCTAGGATGAATTGAAACTGTTAAAGGTAGAATGGTTTGAATCGGATAAAAAATGTGGGATTTGTGGAACTTTGAAAAATGTCCCATTTATTTCAATGGGAATATCATGGAATTTTGGAAATTTTACGGAAAATAGGGATTTTTTTGAAAATGCTGGAAAAATTGTGAATGTTCTGAATGAGTTGAAATAGTTGGTGTTGGAATTTTTCAAAACGGTCAAGAAATTATTATGTAGTAACATTTTTAATTGAGAAATGGTATTTCAGAATTGAGAAATGGTATTACAGAATTTTAGAAATTTGGGGAAGATGGGAAATTTTCCAGTTCTTAAACTTTTTTTTTTGTCCTGACTAATAGGAATGTGTGGACAGTTGAGCGGTTGAAATAGGTTGAAAAATGTGACGGGGTCATTGCACTAAAAAAGGTTGGAAACAAGGAAACAGAAATTCATGGAAATGTATTGAACGTGGAAAAAAGGTTGTTTGAATTTCCAGGATAAATTTAAAATGTTGAAGGTGAAATGGTGTGAATCTCTTGAAAAATTGTGGAAATTTGAAAAAGGGATTATTCATTTTGATTGGGGAAAACTGGGAACTCGAGGAAATCCCTGAATTTTTACTATGATTGTTGAAAGGCAGCAGACAATTCCTGAACAGACTGAATATTTTGAAGTCAGAAGGGTTAAATAATTTGGCAATTTTGGAATTTTGAAAAATGTTCCATTCATTTCAATGGGAATTTAATGGAAATATGGAAATTTCAGGAAAATAGGGATTTTTTTATTTAAAACATGCTTCACTACACACCGTATATATATATATATATATATATATATATATCCATCCATCCATCCATCATCTTCCGCTTATCCGAGGTCGGGTCGCGGGGGCAACAGCCTAAGCAGGGAAACCCAGACTTCCCTCTCCCCAGCCACTTCGTCTAGCTCTTCCCGGGGGATCCCGAGGCGTTCCCAGGCCAGCCGGGAGACATAGTCTTCCCAACGTGTCCTGGGTCTTCCCCGTGGCCTCCTACCGGTTGGACGTGCCCTAAACACCTCCCTAGGGAGGCGTTCGGGTGGCATCCTGACCAGATGCCCGAACCACCTCATCTGGCTCCTCTCGATGTGAAGGAGCAGCGGCTTTACTTTGAGTTCCTCCCGGATGGCAGAGCTTCTCACCCTATCTCTAAGGGAGAGCCCCGCCACACGGCGGAGGAAACTCATTTCGGCCGCTTGTACCCGTGATCTTATCCTTTCGGTCATGACCCAAAGCTCATGACCATAGGTGAGGATGGGAACGTAGATCGACCGGTAAATTGAGAGCTTTGCCTTCCGGCTCAGCTCCTTCTTCACCACAACGGACCGGTACAACGTCCGCATTACTGAAGTATATATATATATATATATATATGTATATATATACATACATACATATATACATATATATATGTATATATATATACACACATATATATATACATATATATATATATATATATATATATATATATATATATATATATATATACACACACACATATGAAGCGTAAAATACGACAAAAAGACCTGTTGAACAACTTAAGCTGTACATCAAGCAAGTATGGTAAA
Organism: Nerophis ophidion; assembly: GCF_033978795.1. Taxonomy (NCBI): domain Eukaryota; kingdom Metazoa; phylum Chordata; class Actinopteri; order Syngnathiformes; family Syngnathidae; genus Nerophis; species Nerophis ophidion. The sequence continues at coordinate 8,138,694 of NC_084622.1, forward strand.
GAATTCCACTTTCAAATATTCAACAATTAGTTTCCTCAGTTCCCAAACGTTTATTGAGTGTCGTTAAAAGAAAAGGTGATGTAACACAGTGGTGAACATGCCCTTTCCCAACTACTTTGGCACGTGTTGCAACCATGAAATTCCAAGTTAATTATTATTTGCAAAAAAAAATATTTTTATGAGTTTGAACATCAAATATCTTGTCTTTGTAGTGCATTCAATTGAATATGGGTTGAAAAGGATTTGCAAATCATTGTATTCCGTTTATATTTACATCTAACACAATTTCCCAACTTATATGGAAACGGGGTTTGTGTATATATATATATATATATATATATATATATATATATATATATATATATATATATATATATACATATATATATATATATATATATATATATATATATATATATATATATATATATATATATATATATATATATATACATATATATCAATCAATGTTTACTTATATAGCCCTAAATCACTAGTGTCTCAAAGGGCTGCACAAACCACCACGACATCCTCGGTAGGCCCACATAAGGGCAAGGAAAACTCACACCCAGTGGGACATTGGTGACAATAATGACCCAGTGGGACATCGGTGACAATGATGACTATGAGAACTTTAGAGAGGAGGAAAGCAATGGATGTCGAGCGGATCTAACATGATACTGTGAAAGTTCAATCCACAATGGATCCAACACAGTCGCGAGAGTCCAGTCCAAAGAGGATCCAAGACACAGCAGCGAGAGTCCCGTTCACAGCGGAGCCAGCAGGAAACCATCCCAAGCGTAGGCGGACCAGCAGCGCAGAGATGTCCCCAGCCGATACACAGGCGAGCAGTACATGGCCACCGGATCGGACCGGACCCCCTCCACACGGGAGAGTGGGACATAGAAGAAAAAGAAAAGAAACGGCAGATCAACTGGTCTAAAAAGGGAGTCTATTTAAAGGCTAGAGTATACAAATGAGTTTTAAGGTGAGACTTAAATGCTTCTACTGAGGTGGCATCGCGAACTGTTACCGGGAGGGCATTCCAGAGTACTGGAGCCCGAACGGAAAATGCTCTATAGCCCGCAGACTTTTTTTGGGTTTTGGGAATCACTAATAAGCCGGAGTCCTTTGAACGCAGATTTCTTGCCGGGACATATGGTACAATACAATCGGCAAGATAAGATGGAGCTAGACCGTGTAGTATTTTATACGTAAGTAGTAAAACCTTAAAGTCACATCTTAAGTGCACAGGAAGCCAGTGCAGGTGAGCCAGTACAGGCGTAATGTGATCAAACTTTCTTGTTCTTGTCAAAAGTCTAGCAGCCGCATTTTGTACCAACTGTAATCTTTTAATGCTAGACATGGGGAGACCCGAAAATAATACGTTACAGTAGTCGAGGCGAGACGTAACAAACGCATGGATAATGATCTCAGCGTCTTTAGTGGACAGAATGGAGCGAATTTTAGCGATATTACGGAGATGAAAGAAGGCCGTTTTAGTAACGCTTTTAATGTGTGCCTCAAAGGAGAGAGTTGGGTCGAAGATAATACCCAGATTCTTTACCGTGTCGCCTTGTTTAATTGTTTGGTTGTCAAATGTTAGAGTTGTATTATTAAATAGAGTTCGGTGTCTAGCAGGACCGATAATCAGCATTTCCGTTTTTTTGGCGTTGAGTTGCAAAAAGTTAGCGGACATCCATTGTTTAATTTCATTAAGACACGCCTCCAGCTGACTACAATCCGGCGTGTTGGTCAGCTTTAGGGGCATGTAGAGTTGGGTGTCATCAGCATAACAGTGAAAGCTAATACCGTATTTGCGTATGATGTCACCTAGCGGCAGCATGTAGATGCTGAAGAGTGCAGGGCCAAGGACCGAACCCTGGGGAACTCCACACGTTACCTTAACGTAGTCCGAGGTCACATTGTTATGGGAGACACACTGCATCCTATCAGTAAGATAAGAGTTAAACCAAGATAGGGCTAAGTCTGACATACCAATTCGTGTTTTGATACGTTCTAATAAAATATTATGATCGACGGTATCGAAAGCAGCGCTAAGATCGAGGAGCAGCAACATAGATGACGCATCAGAATCCATCGTTAGCAATAGATCATTAGTCATTTTTGCGAGGGCTGTCTCCGTGGAGTGATTTGCCCTGAAACCGGATTGAAAGGTTTCACATAGCTTGTTAGACGCTAAGTGTTCATTTAACTGCTCCGCAACAATTTTTTCAAGGATTTTTGAAATAAAGGGAAGGTGAGACACCGGTCGGTAATTTACCATGAGGTCAGGATCGAGGTTAGGTCTTTTAAGAAGAGGATGAATAACCGCTTTTTTGAATGCTAGGGGAACAGTGCCCGAGGAGAGTGATAAGTTTATAATATTTAGCACTGATGGACCTAATAATACAAAGAGCTCCTTGATCAGTTTCCCAGGAAGAGGGTCAAGTAAACATGTTGTCTGTTTTATTCCATTTACACGTTGTAACAATTCCTCTAATGTTATTTCTTCAAAATGAGAGAAAGTATTTTGGAGGGCAGTATTCGCCGTATATACAATCGTGTCAGTGTTAATAGAACCCCGTTGTAGCTGGGACGCATTGTCTTTAATCTCCTTTCTAATGACTTCAATTTTCTTACTAAAGAATTGCATAAAGTCATCAGCTGAGTGGGTTGAGCTACTGGAAGGAGTCCCTTGTTGGGTTAGCGATGCTACCGTACTAAACAAAAATTTAGGATCGTTTTTATTACGGTGGATGAGATTTGAGTAATATTTAGCTTTAGCTAAGGTAAGCATGCGTTTATAAGTTATTAAACCATCACTCCATGCTTGATGGTGCACCTCAAGTTTAGTCGTGCGCCATTTGCGTTCCAGCTTTCTACATAATAATTTCTGAGCTCTAGTTTCTTCTGTAAACCACGGGGTGCGCTTTTTTGGAGCCTTTTTTAACTTTAGCGGTGCTATGTTATCAATGGTTTCGCGCAGGGCGTCGTTAAAGTTGTTAGTGAGGTTATCAATAGAGCCCACATACTTTGGGAATGGTGCCATTACCGAGGGCAGTAGGTCAGCAAGAGTTGTCGTTGTGGCTGTATTAATGTTGCGGCTGCTATAGCAGTTATTATTATTATTAGTTTGACGAACATGCGTCTGAACCTCGAATTTTATAAGGTAATGATCAGACAATACTTTAGTATAAGGGAGTATCGTAACTTTGGAAACGGTGATACCCCTGACAAGCACTAGGTCTATCGTATTACCGTTGCGATGCGTGGGTTCATTTATTATTTGTGTGAGACCACAGCTATCAATTACAGTCTGGAGCGCTACGCACGGTGGGTCCGATGGGGTATTCATATGGATATTAAAGTCCCCCATTATGATTATATTATCGGCGTGTGTCACTAGATCAGCAACGAACTCTGAGAATTCATTAATAAAGTCCGAATAGGGCCCTGGGGGGCGGTAGATAACAGCCAGGTGTAGAGGCAGCGGTGTGACAGACCTCATAGTAAGCACCTCAAACGATTTATATTTATTATTTATGTTAGGACTAAGGTTAAAGTTTTCGTTGTATATTAGTGCAACCCCCCCACCCCTTTTGAGCGGACGGGCAATATGCGCATGTGTAAAGTTAGGAGGACATGCCTCATTTAGCGCAAAAAAGTCGTTTGGTTTAAGCCAGGTTTCGCTGAGACCGATGACGTTAAGATTGTTGTCTCTGATAATATCATTAACTAACAACGTTTTAGGAGACAAGGATCTGATGTTTAAAAAACCTATATTATAGGTGGTGGGCTGTTTTAGGGAGTTTTTGATCAAATTATCCGTAGTAGCAATATTAATAATGTTGTGTTTATTATGCCCAGTGCATTTAGTATAGTTACGACCATATCTAGGAATTGATACGACAGGAATTTTCCGATTGTTTGATTGTTGCTTTGATAAACTGCACGCATCATGGTTAGCCACCTCAGTAACGGGGATTTTCCGATTGTTTGTTTGTTGCTTTGATAAACTGCACGCATCATAGTTAGCCACCTCAGTAACGGGGATTTTCCGATTGTTTGTTTGTTGCTTATATATATATATATATATCTATATATATATATATATATAGATATATATATATATATATATGTATATATATATATACATACATACGAAAAAGTGTGGGCATGTTTAGGACAACCGTCTGTTGCAGCACCTCATAAGGCAGCGTCCATGCCAGGGGGACAGATTTTTACAACCTGGTGTGCCGCAGAGGAGCTGAAGACAAATCGCAGACATAAACAGCACGTGTGTGTCGGGCTGCACAGAAAATTCTGCGTCCACTAACTGGCAGAGAGTTTTGAAAGTGCAGCATACGTAAATTTATAAAGGAGAATGAATCACCGGAATGTCCCCCCTGCAAGACAAACACTTTGGAAGTCTTTAGTACTGAGACCAGCTCCAGCTCGCTGGCCTCAGCTGGGCCCCAGAACCAGGCTGTCAGAGGCGGCCCTTAGGATGGGACGTGGCAAAGAGCAGAGCGGCAAACTGTAAGCGGTCTCTTGGCGGGGCAGGGGGGGGGGGAGGGCATGTGAAAAAATGCCTCGCTCAAACACGGACCAGTCCGTGGTACTGCAAGGCCGCGGGCTGGTCTGGATCGGAGCCACGAGAGAGCGCGCTGCCAACCGCAGTGGATGTGCAGCATCTGCCGGCACACGTTGAGCGCACATGCGAAGCGTCGTTGCCAAGTGATTAAAAGTCGTTAGTGATTTAGCACTTCCAGGCACAACACTGCAAGATGATGTTAGGGCTCACACGCCTGGGTGGGGGTGCTGATGCTGACCACAAGTCTTAATTGCGGCGCTAACTATCAGACCACCGCGTCGATGGAGGTGTGCCTCGCCATACGCACGCACTCTCATTGCATACATTGTCAATGCACAAAACTACCAAAACTGATAGGATTATCTGGGTAAAGTTGGAACGGTCAATGAAGGAATAACGGTTGACTGGAGTGAGGTTCCCAAGTTAGCGCATTAAATACCGGGATATCTAGTCGGCATTATGCTGCTTTCGACTAAGTACTGTAATATGCTTGCATTTAGCTCCGAGCTTCAGGTTTTTTGGAATTAAATTTGCATTCTTTAGTCTTTGATTGATTATTAGTAAATTGCACAGTACAGTACATATTCCGTACAATTGACCACTGAATGGTAACACCCGAATAAGTTTGTCATATTTTTTAAGTCGGGGTCCACGTAAATAAATTCATGGTAAAGTCAGGTTCGTTTATTGTCAACACACTGACAGGTGGAAAGTGAATGGCGTGAGGTTCCCCAACCTGGTCATACAGTTGTGATCAAAATTATTCAACCCCCACACAATTCTGGTGTTTTAGCAAGTTGGACATTTATTCCGTATTTTGTTTACAGTCATATCAAATAAAGATGCATTAAATAGACAAATGCAGCTTCAATAACATTTTATTTTGTAACATACCAAACAGTGTCATTTCTCTTAATATCTCATTGACAAAATTATTCAAACCCTTGAAGATCATAACTCTTAAAAACAGAATTTGAATAAGGTATTTTCAATCAGGTGCTGAAAACACCTGTAGATGTGATTAGAACCATAACGGACAACAATTAAACTGATTGAAAAAGACTGTGACGCTCAGCTTCTTGTAGATGGTCAATGGTGTATTTGCAACATGTTGAAGTCCAGGGAGTGGTCAAAGAAGTCAAGAGAGGAGGTAATTTCTCTTCATAAGAAAGGCTATGGATATAAGAAAATAGCAAAGACATTACACATTCCAAGAGACACAGTTGGGAGCATAATTAACAAGTTTAAAACTAAAGGCATAGTGGAAACACTACCTGGACGTGGTAGAAAGAGGATGCTGTGTGCAACTGCTGTCCGGTATTTGAAGCGTACAGTGGTGAAAACCCCCCTGGTAACAGCTGAGGAACTACAACAGGACATTGCAGAGGGGGGAACGCAGGTTTCGTCCCAGACAATAAAGCGCGCACTGCGAGATGAAGGCCTCCATGCCAGAACTCCCAGGCGCACCCCACTTCTGACTACCAGGCATAAGTAATAGACTCCAGTATGCAAAAAATCATCTGGAAAAACCCCAAAGGTTTTGGGAAACTGTTCTATGGAGTGATGAGACAAAACTGGAACTCTTTGGGCCTATGAATCAAGATTATGTCTGGAGGAGAAAAATGAAGCGTACCAAGAGAAGAACACCTTGCCTACTGTTAAGCATGGTGGGGGGTCAATCATGCTCTGGGGGCTGTTTCTCTGCCTCAAGTACCGGGAATCTCCAGCGCGTTCAAGGCATTATGAATTCTATTTCCTACCAGGATATATTAGCTGCAAATGTCATGAAGTCAGTGACGAAGCTGAGGCTTGGGAGACGTTGGACCTTCCAACAGGACAACGATCCCAAGCATACCTCCAAATCAACATCAGAGTGGTTGCAGAAGAAGTGTTGGAAGACTCTGGAGTGGCCTTCACCGTCGCCAGACCTAAATCTTATAGAAAACCTGTGGTGGGACTTGAAGAAGGCAGTTGCAGCACGCAAGCCCAAGAATATGAAGGAACCGGAGGCCTTTGCCCAAGAGGAATGGGCTAAAATACCTGTAGATGGTTGCAAGAAGCTTGTGTCCGGTTATGTATCACGTTTGAAGGATGTCATTACTGCCAAAGGGTGTTCTACTAAGTACTAAAGATGCATGTAACTAGGGGGTTGAATCAATTTGTCAATGAGATATTAAGAAAAATGTCCTTTTTTGGTATTTTGTAAAATACAGTGTTACAATTTAAGTTGCATTTGTCTATTTGACACATCTTTATTTGATATGACTATAAACAAAATACGGAATAAATGTCCAACTTGCTAAAAACACCAAAATTGTGTGGGGGTTGAATAATTTTGATCACAACTGTATTGACGCATTAGAAACACAACTAACCACTAGGGTTGTCCCGACACCAATATTTTGGTACCGGTACCAAAATGTATTTCGATACTTTTTGATACTTTTCTAAATATAGGGAACCACAAAAAATTGCATTATTGGCTTTATTTTAACAAAAAATCTTAGGGTACAATAAACATATGTTTCTTATTGCAATGTTGTCCTTAAATAAGATAGTTAACATACTAGACAACTTGTCTTTTAGTAGTAAGTAAACAAACAAAGGCTCCAATTAGTCTGCTGAGGTAAGCAGTAACATCCATCCATTTTTACCGCTTATTCCCTTTTTGGGGTCGCAGGGGGCGCTGGCGCCTATCTCAGCTACAATCGGGCGGAAGGCAGTGTACACCCTGGACGAATCGCCACCTCATCGCAGGGCCAACACAAATAGACAGACAACATTCACACTCACATTCAACCTATCAACCTATCCCCAGGTTTGACCACTAAATGGTAACACCCGAATAAGTTTGTCAACTTGTTTAAGTCCACGTAAATCAATTCATGGTAAAGTCAGGTTCGTTTATTGTCAACACACTGACTGGTGGAAAGTGAATGGAGTGAGGTTCCCCAACTTAGTCATATTGACGCATTAGAAACACAACTAACCGCTAGGGTTGTCCCGACACCAATATTTTGGTACCGGTGCAAAAATATATTTCGATACTTTTTGATACTTTTCTAAATATAGGGAACCACAAAAAATTGCATTATTGGCTTTATTTTAACAAAAAAATCTTAGGGTACAATAAACATGTTTCTTATTGCAATTTTGTCCTTAAATAAAATAGTGAACATACTAGACTACTTGTCTTTTAGTAGTAAGTAAACAAACAAAGGCTCCTAATTAGTCTGCTAAAGTATGCAGTACCATATTGTGTAATTTTCCATTCTATTATTTTGTCAAAATTATTAAGGACAGGTGGTATAAAATGAATTATTAATCTACTTGTTAATTTGCTGTTAATATATGCTTATGTTTTGTTTTGACATGTCCTATCTCCACTTCTGTGAAAATGTAATAATCATTCATTATTCTCTTGTTTGATTTTTTACATTAGTTTTGGACGATACCAAAAATGTAGGTATCGATCCGATCCCAAGTACATGTACACTTCATTCATTAACGGTGTTACAAAAAAGATCAGTTAGAATAATACATAATGTTGGGTATAGAGAACATACAAACCCTTTATTTATTGAATCAAAAATACTAAAATTCCACGACATAGTGAATTTGCAAACAGCCAAACTTTATACACAAAGCAAACTATAACCTGCTACCCAAGAATATAAAACAATACTTCTTAAAAAAAAGAGGAGGGATTTAATCTTGGAGAAAAATGTAATTTAAAACATTTGTATGCACGTACAACACTTAAGACCTTCAGTATATCTGTATGTGGGATTAAATTCTGAAATCAAGAAATCAAACTATATGATCCACTTCAAGAAACTCTTCAAACTTAAAGTGTTAACAAAGTACAAAGAAGAAGAACCATGATAAACATTCTGATTTGAATTAATCCATCCAACCGTTAATTTTTTCAAAATAATCTTACTCATCTCACCATATGAAATGTAACTTACTTCACGAGTATTATATATTTTGTTTATTTATTTTTATTGTGATTATTTATGGAGTGTATTGTGAATAAATTGTGAATAGGAAAGTCCATCCATCCATTTCCTACCGCTTATTCCCTTTTGGGGTTGCGGGGGGTGCTGGCGCCTATCTCAGCTTCAATCGGGCAGAAGGCGGGGTACACCCTGGACAAGTCACCACCTCATCGCAGGAACAGGAAAGTGAACAAAAGTTTTAGCAACTGTTATGTAAAAGAAAAGGGGTAGGATTAAATAAGCTGTGCTTCTTCCTACTCCTTTTTGAACATGTTGAAAAGAGAAACTGGAAACTGTGATGTATCATGTTGCATGTTTGAAATAAACTCAAACTCAGGTAGTTACAGGATCATACATTGGTCATATTCGAAGTCCTCATGTGTCCAGGGATGTATTTCCTGAGTTTATAAACATAACATGAACTTTAAAAAAAGGAAAAAAGATTTTGTGACAATAAAAAATATCAATGTAATCGTAGTAGGATCGACGAGATCCACTCTTGTACTTGGTATCATTACAGTGGATGTTAAGAGTAGATCCACCCTTGGCATTTGTTTTCATTCATTCAGCTTTTGTTAGTGGTGACGTCGGTGAGCTATTGTATCCTCTTATAGCGTGTAGTGAAACATGTTTAGCTATTCCTCGTCCTGCAGTGATAATGTTACATGAAAGAAACATTATTTGTCCCAATGGAGGCCAGGATTAGTGATTTAGAAGTAGCTAAAACACTGCTAACCATGTCTTAAAAGTACGTCTTCCTGAGGGTGTTTCAGTGTTAGAACTGTGAAGATTGTGTGGCATAACGATTTGTACCTCCGTGGATGCGCCGGCAAGAACGCAGCAAAAGGTAAGAAATAACGATTTATTAATCTCAAAACAGGCTAGAACAAAAACACTGGTGCTAATAAAAAAAAGGCAAACAAACGGCGCTTGCATGGAGGCTAGGAATAACAAACGAAACACAAACACTAGGCACGAAGGCACAAAGAGAGAAAACAAAACGACTAGCATGAAAGCTATAAAATAGAGCTTAGCGTGAGAGCTAGCGAGTAATGGAATCAATAGCAGTCGTCACTAGTTGGGTATAAGCAAACTAGGATCCCGGAATGAAAAACGAAAAGGGGCGATCTTAAATACGGGAGGTGATTATGAGAAGCAGGTGTGCGTAGAAAGCAAGGGGCAGGTGAACTAATAAGCTACCATGGTGACAGAATAAACAGGAAATAAGGAAGTCCAAACAACAGAATGTGATACAGAAAAGGAACTAATGCAAACATTGGCAGACTATAACACACAAATGGAACAAAACAAGAAATATTGTCTGATCCGGATATCGGATCACAACAATAACTTTACCTTAATCTTTGGTTTTTAAGCCAAAATGCGTCTGTTCTCCCTTTTCTGGCTACACACTGTGTCTGCTTGTAAGTACTGTATTTTTCGGACTGTAGGGTGCACCGGATTATAAAGCGCACTGCAGATTAGCAGTCAGGTCAGGTCTATTTTCATACCAAAGGGGTCATATTTAGATTTTTTTTCTAAATGTAAAACACTTCCCTGGGGTCAACATCAGTTTTTTTCAACCATGAGATGCAGTCTGGTGTGCCGTGGGAGATTATCTAATTTCACCTCTTTGGAAACCATTAATTATAATCTGCAAATGATGTGTTCTTGTTGAGTGTCGATGCTGTCTGGAGCTCGGCAGATTAACCGTGTAATACCCTTCCGTATCAGTAGGTGGCAGCTGGTATATACTGTAATTGCTTTCTGGATGTCGGAAACAGCGGGAGGCAGGGCGCAGGTAAAAAGGTGTCTAATGCTTAAACCAAAAATAAATAATAGGTGAGTGCCCCTAAGAAAAGGCATTGAATCTTAGGGAAGGCTATGCAAAATGAAACTAAAACTGAACTGGCTACAAAGTAAACAAAAGCAGAATGCTGGAGGACAGCAAAGACTTACTGTGGAGCAAAGACGGCGTCCACAAAGTACATCCGAACATGACATGGCAATCAACAACGTCCCCACAAAGAAGGATGAAAACAACTGAAATATTTTTGATTGCTAAAACAAAGCAGGTACGGGGAATAGCGCTCAAAGGAAGACATGAAACTGCTACAGGAAAATACCAAAACAGAGAAAAAGCCACCAAAAATAATAGTGCAAGACAAGAACTAAAACACTACACACAGGAAAAGAGCAAAAAATCAAAATAAGTCACGGCGTGATGTAACAGGTGGTGACAGTCCACCTACTTTGAGACAAGAGCTATATTGATGCATGGTTGGTTATGGTTTAAACTCGTATCCAACAATTGCGACAACAACTGAGTTTCGTTTTTTTTAATGATTTCTGCTGGTGGTGTGCCTCCAGATTTTTTCAACGCAAAAAATATGCCTTGGCTCAAAAAAGGTTGAAAAACACTGGTCTACATAACATGTATTATGTTTTATAGACCATATTCAAGCCACTTTCTGACAGTAACTTAAAGTTAAAGTTAAAGTACCACTGCAATTGGCCCATCACCCTTGATCACCCCCGGGAGGTGAGGGGAGCAGTGAGCAACAGCGGTGGCCACGCCTGGGAATCATTTTTGGTGATTTAACCCCCAATTCCAACCCTTGATGCTGAGTGCCAAGCAAGGAGGTCATGGGTCAAATTTTTATAGACATTGGTATGACTCGGCTGGGGTTACAACTCACAACTTTCAAATTTTTTCATGCAAAATTGCAATTTCAGTACAGCATTTGTTTAGGCGTCAATGTTCCCCAAGCTGATGAAGTCAGCACATTAAAACACAACTACCCACAGTCATTAGTTATATGTTAACTCATATTTATCACCAAAAATATATTAATTGTCTTCGAGATGACACTTTAGCTCTGAGCCTCAGGTTTCTTGCAGTTACATTTTAAGACCAGGGTGTGTTATTTAGTGCTTTAAGTCACACAAGAACATATAATATATATAAAATCCAACAAACAACCCAGAGATAGTCATTAAAGGGGAACATTATCACAATTTCAAAAGGGTTAAAAACAATAAAAATCAGTTCCCAATGGCTTGTTGTATTTTTTAAAATTTCTTTCAAAATTTTACCGGTCCCAGAATATCCCTAAAAAAAGCTTTAAAGTGCTTGATTTTCGCTATTTGCGATGCGACTATCCATTTCCCTGTGACGTCATACAGTGCTGCCAATGTAAACAAACAATGGCAGATACCACAGCAAGATATAGCGACATTAACTCGGATTCAGACTCGGATTTCAGCAGTTTAAGCGATTTAACAGATTACACATGTATTGAAACGGATGGTTGGAGTATAAAAGTATTGAAGAAGAAAAACTGAAGCTATTGAGCGAATAGCTATTGACACTATTCATAGCCATAGCATGGCCGAATAGCTGCGTTAGCATCGCCGGTAAAATGTGCGGACCAAACGATCAGGACTTTCGCATCTCTTGACACTGGAGCAACTTAAATCCGTCGATTGGTAAGTGTTTTTTCTGCATTAAATGTTGGTGGAAGGAAACGTAATATAGTTGCAAATGCATCTGCAGGTTATCCATACATCTCTGTGCCATGTCTGCTTTAGCACCGCCGGTAAATAGCATGTTAGCATCGATTAGCTGGCAGTCAACATCAACAAAACTCACCTTTGTGATTTCGTTGACTTTATTGTTGCAAAGGCATCTGCAGGTTATCCATACATCTCTGTGCCATGTCTGTCATCGCCGGTAAAATGTGGAGACACTTTGGTACATTCAATGGGGGTCTGGCGGCAGACACTTTCGCATCTTCGGGCCAGTGGTGCAACTTGAATCCCTCCCTGTTAGTGTTGTTACACCCTCCGACAACACACCGACGAGGCATGATGTCTCCAAGGTTCCAAAAAATAGTCGAAAAAACGGAAAATAACAGAGCTGAGACCCGGTGTTTGTAATGTGTTGAAAATGAAAATGGCGGCTGTATTACCTCGGAGACGTCACGTTCTGACGTCATCACTACATGAGCGATAAACAGGAAGGCGTTTAATTCGCCAAAATTCACCCATTTAGAGTTCGGAAATCGGTAAAAAAAAATATATGGTCTTTTTTCTGCACCATCAAGGTATATATTGACGCTTGATTGATTGATTGATTGATTGATTGATACTTTTATTAGTAGATTGCACAGTACAGTACATATTCCGTACAATTGACCACTAAATGGTAACACCCGAATAAGTTTTTCAACTTGTTTAAGTCGGGGTCCACGTTAATCAATTCATGGCTTACATGAGTCTGGTGATAATGTTCCCCTTTAAAGTACAAAAACAGCACAAAACAGTGGATTGTGTTAAACCTTTCCAGACCATCGTCCTGAAAATATGCAAAACATGCTTTTTTTTTTCCACTTTTACCTCACAAACAACCTCCTCTCCCTCCCAATCCCTTCCTGTGGAGCCCTTCCCATTGATCCCATAACCCACGATGGCGTCGTGACAGGGGTGGAGCCAACGGGCACGCACGATAAGGGGAAAAAGGTCCTCGGGGTTTAATAATGGAGCGACAACAAAGTAATTTCCTTAAATGTTCCAGGCTGGAGAACAGCTACTGGATGCCTGCCAGGACGTACTTTTAATACAATTCCTTATCAAGGGGAACAAAACAATATGATAGGCCAAATCACACAGTGCTAAATTTAGACAAGAAAATACATTTGACTCGTGTCCCAAAATATAACGAAAACAAAGCGCCTGCATTCTTAAGAGTCTTCAGTCAATAGTGTTTCGCATCACATGAAATGAGGTTTGATATAATTAACACTTGAAAAAAAACGTACTGCAGTAAAAGTTATTGAAGAAAAATACCTGATAATGATGGAAATTAAAATGTTTAGTTTTTTAAAAATATATTTGAATTAAATAAAAACAATGATACATCATATGAATAAATATATTTAAATGCAGTGAAGTTAATACAAATCTTTAAAAAAAAAAAAAGCTCTTTTATGCAATAACAAAGCTGATTAAAAGAATGCAAGGAGAATATTTTATTTATGTTATGGTGTCGGTTTATTCCGAACATTCTATTCCAAGCATAGATATATATACATACATATATATATATATATATATATATATATATATATATATATATATATATATATATATATATATATATATATACATAGATATATATATATACTCACACACACATATATACACATATACATACATAAACATATATATATATATATATACATATATATATATATATATATATATACATATATATATATATATATATACATACATATATATAGATATATATATTGCGCACATATCTCAAGTCATTCCAAAATCAAAATGCTGCTTGCTAATCTTAGTCAATTGCTAACATGCTAATTTTAGCATGCTAACTTTTTCTCCAGGTATTTATAGCGTATACACCTCAGAGTCACATATGTTTTTACTTGACACATGCTAACAGCATGCAAGATTTTTAGCTAATTTTTCGGGAATACACCTCGGAGATGTACACAAACCCCAAAACCAGTGAAGTTGGCATGTTGTGTAAATGGTAAATAGAAACAGAATACAATGATTTGCAAATCCTTTTCAACCTATATTTAATTGAATAAACTGCAAAGACAAGATACTTAACCTTCGAACTGATAAATGTTATTTTTTGCAAATATTAGCTCATTTGGAATTTGATGCTTGTAAGATGTTTCAAAAAAGCTGGTACAAATGGCAAAAAAGACTGAGAGTTTAGGAATGCTCATCAAACACTTATTTGGAAAATCCCACAGGTGAACAGGCTAATTGGCAACAGATGGGTATCATGATCGGGCATAAAAGCAGCTTCCATGAAATGCTTAGTCATTCACAAACAAGGATGGGAGGAGGGTCACCACTTTGTGAACAAATGCATGAGCAAATTGTCGAACAGTTTAAAAACAGCATTTCTAAACAAGCTTTTGCAAGGAATTTAGGGATTTCATCATCTATGATCTGTAAAATCATCAAAAGGTTCAGAGAATCTGGAGAAATCACTGCACGTAACATTGAATGCCCGTGACCTTGGATCCCTCAGGCAGTACTGCATCAAAAACCGACATCAGTGTGTAAAGGATATAAAACCACTGTCAGTACCTACAGCTGCTTGCTACATTGGTAAGTGCAAGTTAAAACTATACTATGCAAAGTAAAAGTTATTTCTCAACAACACCCAGAAACGCCCCCGGCTTTGCTGGGCCCGAGCTCATCTAAGATGGATTGATGCAAAGTGGAAAAGTGTTCTGTGGTCTGACGAGTCCACATTTCAAATAGTTTTTGGAAGCTGTGGATGTCGTGTCCTCCAGAACAAAGAGGAAAGGAACCATCCAGATTGTTATAGACGCAAAGTTCAAAAGCCAGCATCTGTGATGGTATGGGGGTGTATTAGTGCCCCGGGCATGGGTAACTTACACATCGTTGAAGGCACCATTAATGTTGAAAGGCACATAGAGGTTTTGGAGCAACATATGTTGTCATCCAAGCAACGCTATCATGGAAACTTCTGCTTATTGCAGCAAGACAATGCCAAGCCACGTGTTACAACAACAGCATAGCTTCATAGTAAAAGAGTTTACGTACTAGACTGGCCTGCCTGTAGTCCATACCTGTCTCCCATGTAAAATGTGTGGCGCAATATGAAGCGTCAAATACGACAACGGAGACCCCGGACTGTTGAACAACTTAAAGCTGTACATTAAGCAAGATTGGGAAATAATTTCACCTGAAAAGCTTATAAAATGTTGTTGTTAAAAGGAAAGGCCATGTAACACAGTGGTAAAAATGCCCCTGTGCCAACTTTTTTGCAATGTGTTGCTGCCAAAAAATTCTAAGTTAATGATTATTTGCAAAACAAAATAAGTTCCTCAGTTTGAACATTAAATATCTTGTCTTTGCAGTCTATTCAATTGAATAGAAGGGTTTACAAATCATTGTATTCTGTTTTTATTTACCATTTACACGCCAACTTCACTGGTTTTGGCTTTTGTACATTTAAATACTTAACGCATGCTAACTGGTGAAGTGAAGTGAATTATATTTATATAGCGCTTTTCTGTAGTGACTCAAAGAGCTTTTACATAGTGAAACCTAATATCGAAGTTACATTTAAACCAGTGTGGGTGGCACTGGGGGCAGGTGGGTAAAGTGTCTTGCCCAAGGACACAACGGCAGTGACTAGGATGGCTGAAGCTGGGATCGAACCTGGAACCCTCAAGTTGCTGGCACGGCCACTCTACAAACCGAGTTATACTGTCTATTAGGGGTGTGGGAAAAAATCGATTCGAATACGAATCGAATCGTTTACGTTGTGCGATTCGGAATCGATTCTCTTTTTTTTTTTTAACTATTTTCTTTTTTTTTTTTTTTTAATCAATCCAACAAACCACTACACAGCAATACCATGACAATGCAATCCAATTCCAAAACCAAACCTGACCCAGCAACACTCAGAACTGCAATAAACAGAGCAATTGAGAGGAGACACAAACACGACACAGAACAAACCAAAAGTAGTGAAACAAAAATGAATATTATCAACAACAGTATCGATATTAGTTATAATTTCAGCATAGCAGTGATTAAAAATCCCTCATTGACATTATCATTAGACATTTATAAAAATTAAAAAAAAAGAACAATAGTGTCACAGTGGCTTACACTTGCATTGCATCTCATAAGCTTGACAACACACTGTGTCCAATATTTTCACAAAGATAAAATAAGTCATATTTTTGGTTCGTTTAATAGTTAAAACAAATTTACATTATTGCAATCAGTTGATAAAACATTGTCCTTTACAATTATAAAAGCTTTTTAAAAAAAATCTACTACTCTGCTTGCATATCAGCAGACTGGGGTAGATCCTGCTGAAATCCTATGTATCAAATGAATACAGAATCGTTTTGAATCGGAAAAATATCGTTTTTGAATCGAGAATCGAATCAAATCGAAAAAAATCGATATATTATCCAATCGTGACCCCAAGAATCGATATTGAATCAAATCGTGGGACACCCAAACATCCACAGCCCTACTGTCTATGTTGGTAGCATGCCAACATCATTATGTTCTTTGTCTATGCTTTTTGTCTAATTTTGCAGACCTATACCTGACAGGTATATATTTTGATACTTAACACTTACTTACTGCTAGCATTTGAACTTTTTTAGCTTCTATTCCAGACATACACCACAAAGTCATATATTTCGGTACTTGGTCCTATTTTTTGTTCCCTGACACAATCTGGCTACCGTGCTTTCTGTTAGCATTTCAGTTTTGGCTTTGGTATTTCAGCACTCAGGCGCAATTTCTACCTAAAATACTTAATATAATTTTTATTTGTATTGTTTTGGCATGTAAAAACTTAAAAAGCATGACAAGGCACACAATGCTTATATAACATCCGGTATAATAATATCCCTCTCACAGAGGAGATGAATTATGAGCCATCGGATGTGGTCACGCGTCACAGTGAAGGTAGATGTTGGCGGGTAAACGCACACAGGGGTCAATATTGACTGAGGCCGACTGAGGACATTTCCAGAGGCACACAATGGAGACACTGGAAGCCCACCAAGTGGACAGCGTCTCCTAGTAAGAGCTTTGTTTGCTGTGCTCGCAATGTCCACCTACGAGGGGGTCGGCCTCCTAAGGATGCCAGATGTGTGAGCTGCTTTTGGGCCAAAAGATTAGGTACAAGTGCACAATCTATTGAGATTGGCAGCATTTCATGGCTTCTCACTAAACGTTGAAAAATGTGTTTCTTGTGCATTAGGAGAGTTTTTGTACTATTACCAACTCCAAAACTAACACGCTTATGATGTCTAATGATCAATCGATTAATCAATATTTATTTATATAGCCCTAAATCACTAGTGCCTCAAAAGGCTGCAGAAGCCACAATGACATACTCGGTTCAGATCTCACATCAGGGCAAAGAAAAACTCAACCTAGTGAGATGGCAATGAGAACCGGTCGCCCTGGACTTACACATATTGTGTAAATCTAGTCCAGGGGTCGGGAACCTTTTTGGCTGAGAGAGCCACAAAAGCCAAATATTAATATTTTAAAATGTGTTTCCATGAGAGCCATATAATATTTTTTAACACTGAATACAACAAAATGTGTGCATTTTTAAGTAAGACCAACATTTTATGATATGAGTATGATAAGTCTCTTATTCTTTTTAACAACATTGTTATTCTGAAGCTTACCAATAATAATTGGAATACTTCATACCGTTAATGCAACTTCTTGAACAGGTGTGGTAGAAAACGGATAGATGGATTAAAATGCATGAGAACATGTTATATTTTGAAGGTTATTTTTAACATTGTGATTACCGGCAGAATTATTCATTACTTATCGTGTTAGTAATGTCAGCTAAGATTTATCTGAGAGCCAGATTCTGTCATCAGAAGAGCCACATCTGGCTCCAGAGCCATAGGTTCCCTACCCCTGGTCTAGTCCATAGTGGGGCCAGCAGGGGACCATCCCGACCGGAGACATGTCTGCAGCACAGAGATGTCCCCAACCAATGCACAGGCGAGCGGTCCACCCCGGGTCCCGACTCTGGACAGCCAGCACTTCATACACGGCCAGCGAACCTGAGCCCCTTCCACAAGGGAGAGGGGGGCAGAGCAGAATGCAAAATAAACGGCAGATCAACTAGTCTAAAAGGGGGGTCTATTTAAAGGCTAGGGTATACAAATGAGTTTTAAGATGGGACTTAAATGCTTCTACTGAAATATTATCTCTAACTGTTACCGGGAGGGTATTCCAGAGTACTAGAGTCCGAATAGAAAACGCTCTATAGCCCGCAGACTTTTTTTGGGCTCTGGGAATCCCTAATAAGCAGGAGTTCTTTGAACGCAGATTTCTTGGCGGGACATATGGTACGATACAATCAGCAAGATAGTATGGAGCTAGACCGTGTAGTATTTTATACGTAAGTAGTAGAGATGCGCGGTTTGCAGTCTCATCCGCGGAGTCCGCGGGTCGGGCGGGTGACATGACGAAAAAATTGATTTTAATTAGATTCGGACGGGTGGCGGTTGAACCATTCGGAAATATTTATTATACATGGTTCAGGGATAGGTATCCTTTACCATTCAAAGAGCCATTTAGGTCCCGTGTCACAAAGCGAAGAAGACAATAGGAGACGTAATCATTCTCTAGAATGACTGCCGGCAGTCACCCAGTTAATAAGTATTAGGGCGTGCTATGAAGCCATTGGCTTTGTCGCCTTCTACAGCAGTTACGATCTGCTTGTCAGTCCAGCATCATGTTGTCTGTCAGACACACGCACACGACTGGAAGGCATACTGGGTGACACAGAGTACACTAATGGTTGAGATTTAAACAATTTTAACACTCTTAGTAATATGTGCCACGCTGTGAAGCCACATCAAACAAAATGACAAACACATTTCGGGAGAACATCCTCACAGTAACACAACATAAACGCAACACACAAATACCCAGAATCCTTTGCATCAATGATACATCCTGACTATTTTATACACCCCGCTAGCAGCAAACCCCGCCACCCCCCACCACCTCGTGCGTCGGTAAGGCGGGCGGGGTTGGGGGCGCGGGGGTGTAAAATATATTCAGGAAGTATCACGGATGCAAAGGATTCTGGGTATTTGTTGTGTTGCGTTTATGTTGTGTTACTGTGAGGATGTTCTCCCGAAATGTGTTTGGCATTCTTGTTTGGTGTGGCTTCACAGCGTGGCGCATATTAGTAAGAGTGTTAAAATTGTTTATATCACAACCATCAGTGTACTCTGTGTCACCCAGTATGCCTTTCAATCTTGTACGTGTGATTGCGGAACCTGCATACAACATGTTGCTGGATTACCTATCGGTATGTACATGTTGAAGGTGTCAAAGGCAATGGCTTCACAGCATGCCCTTATTCTTGTCATCAGGGTAAACACCGTTGGATATTCGTGAGAACGTTAGCGGCTCCCATTGTCTTCTTTACTCTGTGAAACGGGTTTAAGTAGCTCTTTGAGTGGTAAAGTTGGTCGACCTCTGATGAATTTCAACGGGACGGTGGCGGGCGGTTGCGGTTCTGATAAAATGTTGGTTCGGGTGGACGGCGGGTGGATGACGACTTCGGTGGTGTGGTTGCGGATGATATAATTGCCTATCCGCGCATCTCTAGTAAGTAGTAAAACTTTTAAGTCACATCTTAAGTGCACAGGAAGCCAGTGCTGGTGAGCCAGTATAGGTATATATACATAGGTAAATATGTATATAGGTATATAAAAAAGTATATTCAGTATATACGTAATATGATCAAACTTTCTTGTTCCTGTCCAAAGTCTAGCAGCCGCATTTTGTACCAACTGTAATCTTTTAATGCTAGACATAGGGAGACACGAAAATAATACGTTACGGTAATCGAGACGAGACGTAACGAACGCATGAATAATGATCTCAGCGTCGCGAGTGGACAAAATGGAACAAATTTTAGCGATATTACGGGGATGAAAGAAGGGCGTTTTAGTAACACTCTTGATGTGTGACTCAACCGAGAGAGTTGGGTCGGCGATAATACCCAGATTCTTTACCGAGTCACCTTGTGTAACTGTTTGGTTGTCAAATGTTAAGGTGGTATTATTAAATAGGTGTCGCTGTCTAGCAGGACCGATAATCAGCATCTCCGTTTTCTTAGCGTTGAGTTGCGAAAAGTTAGAGGACATCCATTGTTTAATTTCATTAAGACATGAAATAATGATAATGACTGCTTTCATGCTGTCCAGTAGGCTTGGCTTCCTCACTGTAATAGCGATAAGGCTGCTAGTTGTGTCTTTCCCCCCATTTTCCCTCAACACACACTCTTGCTCCAATGACCTCATACCTGGGAGCCATGAGAACTGCAGACAAAACCTGATTGCGCTCCATTCCCACGTTCTGTAAGTGCACAAAGTCACAGCACTCAATGCTAATTTGTACTGGAAGTACAGTAACTCACAAACCTGACAACATCATCACCTTTTCATCAATAATATTGCATCAGAGGGCTGGTCTTGAATTGGGTAAGAAGCGACCTAAACAACATGAAGCCAGTGATGGGTAAACTACTTGGAAAATGTAGTACGCTAAGCTTCAAAGCTACACATGATACAACAGCGTTTTGTTCAGGAGTGAACACACAGAAGCTAATACAAAAAATAACAGAAGAAATGAACCGACCTCAGTAAAACAAAAATAATGCTACTTAGTAACAGTAGAAGGGAAAGTCAAGCACAAATACACATAGACGGAGTGGACATTGAAAAGGTAAAATAACTAACATTTCTAGGTGTAAAAATAGATGAGGAAATTACCGTGAAAACTCATAAAAATGTACAACATAAAGTAGCAAGAAATTTTGCAATAATGAGTAAAGCAAAACATTTTCTAGACCAAAAATCACTTAATATTCTCTACTGGTCACTAGTGTTACAATTTCCCCATATTGTGCAGAAATATGGGAAAACAACTACAAATGCGCGATTCATTGTCTAATGGTGTTGCAAAAAAGATCGATTAGAACAGGGGTCGGGAACCTTTTTGGCTGAGAGAGCCATGAAAGCCAAATATTTCAAAATGTATTTCCGTGAGAGCCATATCATATTTTTTAACACTGAATACAACTAAATGCGTGCATTTTTAAGTAAGATCAACATATTTGGAGTATAATAAGTCTCTTATTCTTTTTAATAACATTGTTATTCTGAAGCTAACCAATAATAAATCAAATGTCATGTCTGTTGATCATGTTTTTGTTTGACCATGTGCTGTTTGTCTTTTGGACTCTTTAAGTTCCTGTTTTTTTCCACTCCCTTGTTTGGTTTCCTTGGTAACTCATTTTGTCCACCTGTCTCTGGTGGACAAAATGCCTGCTCACCTGCTTCCCGAGCACTAATTAGAGGTAGCATTTAAGCTTGTCTTTGCCAGTCAGTCACCCTGGCGTCAATGTGATCTTTTCTTGCTCTGTGCTGACTTGTTTCATGCCTTGCCATAGTTTCGTGCTTCATGCCATGTAAATTTTGTTTGATTTATGTTCATAGTCTGTTTATGTGTTAGCTTTCTTCCTTAGCCCAAGTTATGCCTCCGCTGTGAGCGATTTTTGTTTGTATCTTTTTTTAGTTTAAATTAAGTCATGTTTTTACCTAAATGCCATGTCCCGAGTAGTCCGTCTGCCTTCCTGGGAGAACGACCCCCCCCGCCCATCATGACATAAAATACTTCTTACCATTAATGCGACTTCTTGAACAGGTACGGTAGGAAACGGATGGATGGATTTAAATGCATGAGAATGTTTTATATTTTGAACGTTAATTTTAGCACTGTGAATTCCAGCGGAATTATTCATAATTATCGTGTTAAGCAATGTCAGCTAAGATTTATCTGAGAGCCAGATGCAGTCATCAAAAGAACCACATCTGGCTCTAAAGCCAGAGGTTCCCTACCCCTGGATTAGAATAATACATAATGTTGGATGTAGAGAACATACAAACACTTTTTTTATTTAATCAAAAATATTTAAATTCAATGATATAGTGAATTTGCAAACAACTGAAATGAAGTACAAAGCAAACTACAAACTGTTACCCAAGAATGTACAACAATTATTCTCAACATTAGGGGACATATATAACCTTAGAGCAGGGGTGTCAAACTCAAATACAGAGTGGGCCAAAATTTTAAACGGAACAAAGCCGCGGGCCAAGGTTGAACAAATGAACCTTTTAATAGGGACCCAAAAAGGTGTTGCATTAAATATTGAAAAAGCAAGGCTTATATAACTTTAGTAACATGCAAAATCCAGTTTCAAATAACAATACTAATTATTAAAAGAATATCAATGGCATATCAAATAAAATGTAAATACAAATGTTATGTCTTTTTTTCTATTCGCAATCTACTGAGGTAAATATAATTTTTTTTCCACAGGCTAATAATACATTTGAAAATAAAATAATAATGAATGAACCAAACATTCAAGCCTTGAAGTAGCAAGAGAAAATGCGTGTATAAAACGTTAATTATTGGTCAGTTTGCTAGAAGTTTCCCGGAAGAGTTAGTGCTGCAAGTGTTTCTGGGTATTTCTTCTGTTGTGTTACTGTGCGGATGTTTACCCGAAATGTGTTTGTCATTCTTGTTTGGTGTGGGTTCACAGTGTGGCGCATATTTGTAACAGTACTAAAGTTGTTTATACGGCCACCCTCAGTGTGACCTGTATGGCTGGTGACCAAGTATGCATTTCATTCACTTGTGCGTGTGTGTGTGTGTGTGTGTGTGTGTGTGTGTGTGTGTGTGTGTGTGTGTGTGTGTGTGTGTGTGTGTGTGTGTGTGTGTGTGTGTGTGTGTGTGTGTGTGTGTGTGTGTAAAAGCCACAAATATTATGTGACACGCTGTTAGTATGGAGGAAAAGCGGACGTGACGACAGGTTGTAAAGAACGCTAAAGGCAGTGCCTTAAATGCACGACCCCAATATAGTTGTCCAGGTGGAAATCGGTAGAAATTTGGGAGAATTTATGTTATTTTCGGGAGGGGCACTGAACTTTGGGAGTCTACAGGGAAAATTAGGAGGGTTGGCAAGTATGAGTATTAGCGGTGAATGTGGTGTTACAGCGGCACAGACGCTGTATAACACCAGCGGGCCAGCTCTAATGCTAAATTGATATTGCCTCAAGGGCCAAATTAAATTACACGGCGGGCCAGATTTGGCCCACGGGCCAGAGTTTGACACCCATGCCTTAGAGGAACATGTAATTTAAAACACTTAAAACCTTTAGTATATCAGTATGGGGAATTCAATTTTAGATTTGGTTAAAAGCAAGGAAATCAAACAATGTACTAATATAATTCAGTTTAAG
The DNA here is from genome assembly GCF_033978795.1 of Nerophis ophidion. Taxonomy (NCBI): domain Eukaryota; kingdom Metazoa; phylum Chordata; class Actinopteri; order Syngnathiformes; family Syngnathidae; genus Nerophis; species Nerophis ophidion. The sequence goes on from NC_084622.1 coordinate 8,162,207, forward strand.
AGGTTGTTCAAACTACAAGTGTTCACAAAATAAAAAAAGAAGAACAATTATGATGAACATCTTAAACTTTTTTTTTTTTTTTTTTTACATAATGATTAATATTGATGTGTTTACTTACTATGGTATATAATATATTTATTTATTCACTGTTCTTTTACAAACAAAACAAGGAAATTGTATAAAATATGAAAAGGGGTAGGATTAAATTGAGGTCTGCTTCTTCCTACTCCTTTTCGGACATGCCGTAATGAAATATGTGATATATGTCATTGTATCCCATGCATGTTCCAAATGAACTGAAACTGAAATGAATTGTATCAAAAGTATATTTTCTAAAGGGGCAATACCACAGTTGGATATACTGTGCATTAGAGTAGTCAGTGTACATTTTGTCTTGGATTGCTTGTGTTGCTTTGACAGCTATTCACACAATAATGGCTTTGTGTTGATAGGAAATCTGTACTGCTATGCAAGCTGTACACCAGGGTTATTTACCTGGTGGCTCGGGGGCCAGCTACGGGCCTGGAAATGACACCATAGCGGCCCCCGAGTTCCTTTCAAAGGTCAGGGGGCGAACATTTTTGCAGCAAATTCCTAAAAACACTCGAGTGCTCCTGTTGTATAGAGGAACTTGGACCACGGCAAACATTGGCAGATCCATGCATTGACTTTTTTTGCTGACAAACGTTTCCATATGAGTTGGGAGATTGTGTTAGATGTAAATATAAACGTAATTCAATGATTTGCAAATCATTTTCAACCCATATTCAGTTGAATATGCTACAAAGACAACATATTTGATGTTCAAACTGATAAACATTTTTTATTTTTTTTGCAAATAATCATTAACTTTAGAATTTGATGCCAGCAACACGTGACAAAGAAGTTGGGAAAGGTGGCAATAAATACTGATAAAGTTGAGAAATTCTCATCAAACACTTATTTGGAACATCCCACAGGTGTGCAGGCTAATTGGGAACAGGTGGGTGCCATGTTTGGGTATAAAAACAGCTTCCATGAAATGCTAAGTAATTCCCAAACAAGGATGGGGTGAGGGTCATCAATTTGTAAGCAAATTGTCGAACAGTTTTAGAACAGCATTTCTTTAGGGATTTTACCATCTACGGTCAGTGAAATCATCAAAAGATTCAGAGAATCTGGAGAAATCACTGCACGTAAGCGATGATATTATGGACTTTTGATCCCTCAGGCGGTACTGCATCAAAAACAGACATCAGTGTGTAAAGGATATCACCACATTGGTTCAGGAACACTTCATAAAACCACTGTCAGTTACTACAGTTGGTTGCTACATCCGTAAGTTCAAGTTAAAACTCTGCTATGCAAAGCAAAACCCATTTATCAACAACACCAAGGAACGCCGCCGGCTTCGCTGGGCCCGAACTCATCTAAAATGGACTGATGCAAAGTGAAAAGGTGTTCTGTGGTCTGACAAGTCCACATTTCAAATTATATTTAGAAACTGTGGACGTAGTGTCCTCCGGAACAAAAAGGAAAATAACCATCTGGATTATTATAGGCGTGAAGTTTAAAAGCCAGCATCTGTGATGGTATGGGGGTGTATTAGTGCCCAAGGCATGGGTAACTTATACATCTGTGAAGGCACCATTAATGCTGAATGGTCCATACAGGTTTTGGAGCAACATATGTTGTCATCCAAGCAACGTTATCATGGGCGCCACTGCTTATTTCAGCAAGACAATGCCAAGCCAGGTGTTACAACAGCGTGGTTTCGTAGTAAAAGGGTGCGGGTACTTTCCTGGGCTGCCTGCAGTTCAGATCTGTCTTCCATCGAAAATGTGTGGTGCATTATGAAGCGTAAAATACGACAACAGAGACCCCGGACTGTTGAACGACTGAAGCTCTACATAAAACAAGAATGGGAAAGGATTCCACTTTCAAAGCTTCAACAATTAGTCTCCTCAGTTCCCTAAACTTTTATTGAGTGTTGTTAAAAGAAAAGGTGATGTAACACAGTAGTGAACATGCCCTTTCCCAACTACTTTGGCACGTGCTGCAGCCATGAAATTCTAAGTTAATTATGATTTGCAAAGAAAAATAAAGTTTATGAGTTTGAACATCAAATATCTTGTCTTTGTAGTGCATTCAATTGAATATGGGTTGAAAAGGATTTGCAAATCATTGTATTCCGTTTATATTTACATCTAACACAATTTCTCAACTCATATGGAAACGGGGTTTGTAGAACACTGGGGTCCAAACTTGTGATTTACATAACTGAGGCGTATTGCAAAGCACTCCTTTAAGTCCTCCCCTTTTTGGCAGTTAGAAATACTTTTCGGAATGTAAATTATGTGAGTAAGATCTTGCTGTAGCTTGTTTACCTCCAAAGCAGTCAGTTGTCATTTATTCAACATATTTACTTCGACAAGTGGTGTTCCTCAAGGTTCCAATTTAGGTCCTCTCTTTTTCATTGTTACCGCTGTCTAACAGGTGACCCGCAAGTTCAGTACAAAAAACTGCAAAAACTGCAAAAAATGCTGTCATAGAGATGTTGATTTACTAGTTTTTTTGCAAAAAGGTCTTTGAACACAGCAGAGTGCTCCTTTAACGCTGAGAAAACAAATAAACCAAAATCAACTGTCTACTGTAGAGGACGCTAGTTCTACGGAATATACAAAATAAGACTAATAGGGCTGCAATGCATTGTGGGAGCCGGGCAGTCCTTTTTGCTGGACGTAGGTTGTGTTTACATGGCTGTACCGTACCCGCGGTAATTGTGAGAGAGAGCAACAAACTGGATCCAAATGGATCCTACAAAATAAAAAAGAGACTGCACTGGGAAAAACTGTAGCCACTTCCAACGTCTCCCTATCTGGAAAAAATAAGTTACATTGGTGGAATTGATCCATATGAGCACGTCCAATAGACAATATATTTGAGAGAGCTGCCGCCATTGTCGGAGTCAAACTTGTGTTTATTTTTTCAACAGAGTCAAATTTTATACGGGTGAAGAATTTCAGAATACAAAGTCTGTTACGGCTCATAGTCTTCCATTCAAATTGCGCATAATCTGCTGCTTATGTTTCCGAGATGGAGTTAGGGTGCCCAGTCCAATTTCATTCCTGTTATTCCTTTCAAATACTTTGATCATTGTGCTACAGCACTAAAAATAATACCAATTTATTTTTGTGCTATAAGAAAACAGACATCATGCTTTTTTCAGTGTTTGTCGCCTGCAGCGAACTTGGCTAAGCTGACAGGTTGCTAAATCTTACGTGTGTAACTGAATAAATTCTGCTTTGATTAACAGTGTGAAAATGCAGGGAACACACCAACCAACATGTACCAGGTGATGGAGTTAAAAGTCATGTTTGATCGTCTCACGGCCGCTATCCATACTGAGTGTCAAGCAGGGAGGTAATTGGTCCCATTTCTATAGTCTTTGGTATGACTCGGACGGGGTTTGAATTCAAGACCTACCCTTCTTAGGGCGGACAATATTTTCGCCACACCTAAATGTGTGTGTGACAATCATAGGTTCGCATTCACAGATTAGCTGTCTCTTTATTAGCTTCATAACCTGACTTTCTTTGGCTTTGAGAAAAATCTCACCAAATATTTTCTTCCTTGAAGCGATAATGGCCACGATTGATGCTGTATGTTTGTGCCACGTTTTGAACTTGTTAAAGAATAAAACAAAACTTGAGCACAGAGTCTTGCATTGAGCCAGGTGATCAGGCGATTGATTGGTTGAAATGTTTATTAGTAGATTGCACAGTACAGTACTTATTCCATACAATTGGCCACTAAATGTTAAAACCCCAATAAGTTTTTCAACTCTTTTAAGTCAGGGTCCACGTTAATCAATTCATGGTAAATTCAGAGTCCAGCAAGAACCACAATGCAATGCCTTTCCATGTCACATTTTCCAGCAAGAAGTCTGGCTCCCTGGTCCTTTGCTTTGTGAAAATGTGGCCCCCGGCACGATTTAGTTGAATATCCCTGCTGTATACTGGCTACTCTAAAGTTGACTGGTCTGTGATGTTGATTGAAAAGATGTTTTAAAAAGGACTCGACTCGCTTCTGTGAGATACTGTTTTTGACCGGAGAAAAGCTCGGCTGGTTAGTTAGTTAGGCGTGCTGGTTCCCCTCTGTGCAGTGGCACTGGAGCATGCGCTTAATTAAAAAGCTGCAAAAAAAAAAAGACTGCAACCGAGTTCTTTCTCCAGGAATGTCAATCATTAGCTGACTGCGCAGTCCTTAAAGGGGAACATTATCACAATTTCAAAAGAGTTGAAAGCAAATAAAAATCAGTTCCCAGTGGCTTGTTGTATTTTTTGAAGTTTTTTTCAAAATTCTACCAGTCCCGGAATATCCCTAATTAAAGCCTTAAAGTGCCTTATTTTCGCTATCTTCGAAACCACTATCCATTTCCCTGTGACGTCACACAGCGCTGCCAATACAAACAACATTGCGGTTACCACAGCAAGATATAGCGACATTAACTCGGATTCAGACTCGGATTTCAGCGGCTTAAGCGATTCAACAGATTACGCATGGATTGAAACGGATGGTCGGAGTATGGAGGCAGATAGCGAAAACGAAATTGAAGAAGAAATTGAAGCTATTGAGCGAATAGCTATTGACGCTATTCGGCCATAGCGTGGGTGTACCTAATGAAGTGGCCCATAGCATGGCTGCCTTATTAGCATCGCCGGTAAAATGTGCGGACCAAACGATCAGGACTTTCGCACCTTGTGACACTGGAGCAACTTAAATCCGTCGATTGGTAAGTGATTGTTTTGCTTTAAATGTGGGTATCTAGTTTTAAATGTACATACAGCTAGCGTAAATAGCATGTTAGCATCGATTAGCATAGCATGTTAGCATCAATTAGCTGGCAGTCATGCCGTGACCAAATATGTCTGATTAGCACAACATCAACAACATCAACAAAACTCACCTTTGTGATTTCGTTGACTTAATCGTTGGAAATGCATCTGCAGGTTATCCATACATCTCTGTGCCATGTCTGTCTTAGCATCGCCGGTCAAATGTGAAGACACTTTGCTACATTCAATGGGGGTCTGGCGGCAGATTTCTTGCCAGTGGTGCAACTTGAATCCCTCCGACAACACACCGACGAGGCATGATGTCTCCAAGGTTCCAAAAAATAGTCGAAAAAAACGGAAAATAACAGAGCTGCGACCCGGTGTTTGTAATGTGAAAATAAATATGGTGGGTGTGTTACCTCGGTGACGTCACGTTCTGACGTCATTGCTAAAAGAGCGATGAACAGAAAGGCGTTTAATTTGCCAAAATTCACCCATTTAGAGTTCGGAAATCGGTTAAAAAAAAATACATGGTCTTTTTTCTGCAACATCAAGGTATATATTGACGCTTGCATAGGTTTGGTGATAATGTTCCCCTTTAACTGTTACAGACCATCACCGGATTCCGCCCTTTGCCTTTTGAAGCTGTGTAGTTTTGGGGCAAAAACGCTTCCACATGTTTCGAGACTCTTTCACCTCGTACAATAAGTCGTCTCTTCCGATCGTGGCTTGCTTTCTTGCGGCTCTTCTGGATGTGGCCGCCATATGAGGACTGCAGTGAGGTCTGGTGGTCGCCTGACTCCTCGAAAGGCGTGAGGTCATAAGCCGCAGTGAAATGTGGTCGATGCTGGATGGCGCCTTTTCAACAGCCAGGTTCAAACTTTTACACGCAGGTACCAAAACATAAAAAAAGCGCCTTTAAGGAACAAGGCAGACAATAAATCGCACACTTTGGTCCTCTCCAAGTTTGTCCAGGGTGGACCACACATGACAGGGCTCGCCCTTTGCTCATCCAGGGCTTTTGTCAGCATGAGTGTAGTGGTGTTGCCCCACAGCCCATTCACCCTGCGTCCTCTCCGTGTGCAGACAGCCACAGGCTTTTGTTGAGTTATAGTGTCCTCAAATAAAGGGGCTTCCTCCCTTTAACAGCCCCCAGGAGCTCTGGTGCTCCACTTCCCATTGTTCCCAATGAGGTCCCGCTTTTACAACTAGGGGAGAGGGTGTCAAATTGAGAATGAAATATGGCCGGCTCCCCAAACGTGCGTCTCCGTGATGTTCGGCGGCGGCCGTTTGATGGGGAGCGGTAACGCGAGCTGAGGTTTTTGTATCCGTCTATTGAGAGAGGTTCTTCATGCTGAATTACGTCACGTTGGTATCCAAAGGATTGTATAAACCAAGGTACTTTTAGTAAGATAACAATCCCCGAGTTAAAGGCCTACTGAAACTAGATTTTCTTATTTAAAACGGGGATAGCAGGTCCATTCTATGTGTCATACTTGATCATATTGCCATATTTTTGCTGAAAGGATTTAGTAGAGAACATCAACGATAAAGTTTGCAACTTTTGGTCGCTAATAAAAAAGACTTGCCTGTACCGGAAGTAGCAGACGATGTGCGCGTGACGTCACGGGTTGTGGAGCTCCTCACATCCTCACATTGTTTATAATCATGGCCACCAGCAGCGAGAGTGATTCGGACCGAGAAAGCGACAATTTCCCCATTAATTTGAGGGAGGATGAAAGATTTGTGGATGAGGAAAGTGAGAGTGAAGGACTAGAAAAAAAGTGTGAACGATTCAGATGTTATTAGACACATTTGCTAGGATAATTCTGGAAAATCCCTTATCTGCTTATTGTGTTATTAGTGTTTTAGTGAGATTATATAGTCGTACCTGAAAGTTGGAGGGGTGTGGCCACAGGTGTGGTGACCGCCAGTGTCTCTGAGGGAAGCCACGTTTCTCGACGAGGCGAAACGAAGGCATCCGTTGGGGCCGGGCTGAGCTTTTTTTTCCCCTCCTCGACGGTGGAAGCATCCCACGTTCAGGGGCGGCCGGTCGGAGGAGGCAAGAGAGTCGCAGCTGCCTCTTTGACAGGTGCACGAGGAACGACGCAAGCTCCGCTCATTTTTACGGTAAGAGTCGACTTATTACCACAATTTTCTCACCGAAACTTGCCAGTCACATGTGGTAGAGAACCATGTTCGCTTGACCGCTCTGTTCCATAGTAAAGCTTCACCTTTGGGAACGTGAACAAGGAACACCGGCTGTGTTTGTGTTGCTAAAGGCAGCCGCAATACACTGCTTTCCACCTACATCTTTCTTCTTTGATGTCTCCATTATTAATTGAACAAATTGCAACGGATTCAGCAACACAGATTTCCAGAATACTGTGTAATTATGCGATTAAAGCAGATGATTTATAGCTGGGATCGGGCTGGAACAAAATGTAAGCTGCAATCCGAGACGTCACGCGCCCGCGTCATCATACCGTCGTTTGACAACAGGATACTTCGCGCGAAATTTAAAATTGTAATTTAGTCAACTAAACCGGCCATATTGGCATTTGTTGCAATGTTAAAATTTCATCATTGATATATAAACTATCAGATTGTGTGGTCGGTAGTAGTGGGTTTCAGTGGGCCTTTAAAGGGGGACTGCACTTTTTTTGGCATTTTACCTATACTTCACAATAATTATGAGAGACAAGAACACACGTAATTTTTTTTTTTTTAAAGGATTTTAAAGATGAAAAAAAACATTTAAAAGATGCGGCTATTGTGAGTCACCGTTGCAGCCTTCACAGCCTCAAATAACTTCAAAACCCTCCATTAACATTTCATATAAACACTGCAAGTATATATATATATATATATACATATATATAATGTAATGTAGTAACAGACACCTTCATAACAACATGTTACATGTACAGTATACACACTGCAAGTATATATATAATGTAGTAACAGACACCTTTATAACAATATTTAATAAGTACAATATACACCTGCAAGTACACATATAATGTAGTAGCAAACACTTTCATAACAATAGGTAATATGTTTTATATTTTAGATTTAGATCTATTGGTCCCCTTTGGAGAAATTCATTTTCATATATACACAACTGCAAATATATACACTACAGGCCAAAAGTTTGGACACACCCCGTTCGATGCGTTTTCTTTATTTTCATGACTATTTAGAACAGGGGTGTCAAACTCAAATACAGAATGGGCCAAAATTTGAAACTGAACAAAGCCGCGTGCCAAGGTTGAACAAATTAACCTTTTAATAGGGACCCAAACAAGTTTTGCATTGAATATTGAACAAGCGAGACTTATATAACTTTATAGTGACATGCAAAATCGAGTTTCAAATAATACTAATATAAAAATAACAATGGCATATCAAATCAAATTTAAATAGAAATTGAATGCCTCTTTTCTGTTTGCAGCCTTCTCAGGTAAATATCAAAATAAACTTTTCCCACCGGCTAATAATACATTTTTGTATTGTAGCGTCCAGGAAGAGGTAATGCTGCAAGGGGTTCTGTGTATTTGTTCTGTTGTGTTTATGTTGTGTTACAGCGCAGATGTTCTCCCGAAATGTGCTTGTCATTCTCGTTTAGTGTTGGTTCACAGTGTGGTGCATATTTGTAATAGTCTTAAAGTTGTTGGCGCAGTGGGAGAGTGGCCGTGCGTAACCCAAAGGTCCCTGGTTCAAATCCGACCTAGTACCAACCCCGTCACGTCCGTTGTGTCCTGAGCAAGACACTTCACCCTTGCTCCTGATGGGTGCTGGTTGGCGCCTTGCATGGCAGCTCCCTCCATCAGTGTGTGAATGTGTGTGTGAATGGGTAAATGTGGAAGTAGTGTCAAAGCGTTTTGAGTACCTTGAAGGTAGAAAAGCGCTATACAAGTACAACCCATTTATTTATTTATTTATACAGCCACCCTCAGTGTGACCTGCATGGCTGTTGACTAAGCTTGCATTGCATTAGCGTGTGTGTGTGTAAAAGCCACATATATCATGTGACTAGGCTGGCACGCTGTTTCTACGTAGGAAAAGCGTACGTGACGAAAGGTTTTAGAGGACGCTTGAGGCAGTGCCTTTAAGGCACGACCCCAATATTGTTGTCCAGGTGGGAATCGGGAGACATTTGGCAGAATGGTTGCCCCCTGTGATTTTCGTGAGGAGCACTGAAATTTGGGAGTCTCCTACGAATGAACACATGTGGAAATATGTACTTAACAACACAATAGAATAGAGTTTTATTTGTTATTATTACAGTGAACAGGAAAATGGAGCAGATCCCCTAAGGTGCATAAAAAATAATTTAGTAATATAAAAGTAAAAAAAAAGAAGATATGTATCTATATATGTATATATCCACACACATGTATATATCCATACATATGCATATATATACATATACAAATATACCATTATTGCACATTATAGTCGGAAAAAATTCAAAGACATGACACATGAGGACATGACGGACACATTGTGCTCACAATGTCACATAACTGAAAACATGTTTCATATTTTAGTTTCTTCAAAATAACCACCCTTTGCTTCGATTACTTTTTTGCACACTCTTGGCATTCTCTCGATGAGCTTCAAGAGGTAGTCACCTGAAAATGGTTTTCACTTCACAGGTGTGCTTGAAGCTCATCAAGAGAATGCCAAGAGGGTGCAAAGCCGTAATCAGAGCAAAGGGTGGCTATTTTGAAGAAAGTAGAATATAAAACATGTTTTCAGGACGTAACTCCACATGTGTTCATTCATAGTTTTGATGCCTTCACTGACAATCTACAATGTAAATCAGGGGTCACCAACGCGGTGCCCGCGGGCACCAGGTAGCCCATCAGGACCAGATGAGTAGCCCGCTGGCCTGTTCTAAAAATAGCTCGAATAGCAGCACTTACCAGTGAGCTGCCTCTATTTTTTAAATTTTATTTATTTACTAGCAAGCTGGTCTCGCTTTGCTCGACATTTTTAATTCTAAGAGAGACAAAACTCAAATAGAATTTGAAAATCCGAGAAAATATATTAAAGACTTGGTCTTCACTTGATTAAATAAATTCTTTTTTTTTGTTTTTACTTTGCTTGTAATTAACTTTCAGAAAGACAATTTCAGAGAAAAAATACAACCTTAAAAATAATTTAAGGACTTTTAAACACATATACCTTTTTACCTTTTAAATTCCTTCTCCTTCTTTCCTCACAATTTAAATCAATGTTAAAGTAAATTAATTTTTTTATTGTAAAGAATAATAAATAAATTTTAATTTAATTCTTCATCTTAGCTTCTGTTTTTTTGACGAAGAATATTTGTAAAATATTTCTTCAAACTTATGATTAAAATTCAAAAAGATTATTCTGGAAAATCTAGAAAATCTGTAGAATCAAATTTAAATCTTATTTCAAAGTCTTTTGATTTTCTTTTAAAAATTTTGTTCTGGAAAATCTAGAAGAAATAATGATTTGTCTTTGTTAGAAATATAGCTTGGTCCAATTTGTTATATATTCTACAAAGTGCAGATTGGATTTTAACCTATTTAATATAAATCATCAAAATGTATATTTATTGTGAGAAATCATTAAGATGATCAGTGTTTCCACAAAGATGAATATCATTAATTATTAATAATAACATAGAAATGAATGTAAATTGAGCAAATTGGCTATTTCTGGCAATGTATTTAAGTGTGTATCAAACTGGTAGCCCTTCGCATTAATCAGTACCCAAGAAGTAGCTCTTGCTTTCAAAAAGGTTGGTGACCCCTGATGTTAATAGTCATGAAAATAAAGAAAACGCATTGAATTTGGAGAAGGTACGTTTTTATTGTAACTTTTTTTTACTAGCTAATCCACGAGTCACGGTATTAGAGATGAGGGAATGTCCTTGATCCAATGGGAAAATGTGCGTTTAATTGAATGACATTGGATGCTAAATGTCTTTATGGATGTTCTGAATTTTTGTTTCGAATCTATAGTCTACTTGCAAATTAACAGTCTAGGTCAGAAGTGCCTAAACTTTTTCCACCATGAGCCACATACATAAAAATTAAAGTATGCGGGGCCATTTTTGATATTTTCCTACTGAAAAATATGCTAAAAACAGGAAGATAATATATATATATATATATATATATATATATATATGTATATATAGTATATATACACATATATATATATGTAAAGACAAAACTGTATGTTATAAGTGATTAAGTATATTATTATTGATTATTAATTTGACATGTTCAGCTTTTTCTTATTAAATTATAATTTTTGGCTTTTTCTTAATTTTTAGAATTGTATTTTTCCAACAACATGCTGTGGGCCAACAAAACTCGGGCTGCAAATGGCCCTCGAGCCGTAATTTGCACACACCTGGTCGAGCTCGACCACTGTATTTTCCCAGTTATAGAGTGCACCGGTTTATAAACAGCACCCACAAAACTGTAGAAGAAAAAAATGTGTTTCCATATATTAGCCGTACCGGACTAAAAGCCACTGATATATACGTTGGTAGCTCAGAGAGGAGATGTTTATGTACATACCTTAATTGTTTCCAAACAGTGCTTGTCACATGGCAGTAAAACAGCTGATCAAACAACACAGAAGTCATCGTCATGGTCCCGGAAGCTTGCTCTCCAATCAGCTGAACAGACTCTCCATGATGACGTTTTGGTGAATTTGTTAAACTGAAAGGATGCAAAAATAATGCCATTGTATGTTAATAATACTAACACATACTCTCGTAAATGTGTTAGCATAGTAGCTAGTGCTAACAACGCTAGCTTAAATACATTACGAGAGCACATACAATTATTGCTAGAGAACACTCCTAAACACATCACACATGGGTCGGTTTAGTAAGTATGAATTGTTTTAGTTTTATTGTACAAATTTCAATGGAGTGATGAAAATAGACTCAATACAATGGACGTCTAGAAGAAGGAATGGCGCTTCTACACCCAGTTCAAAACACTAAACAGAAGTAAATACCATAGATTTTCGCTCCCCAGCACCTGCAGTGAGCAAACTGGTCCATAGCACAAACAATAACACACTGTCAGTGTCGGTTGAAAACTATTTGTTGAATTCAAAACAATATAGCCTTAATCAAGATTTGTCACAAATCTTGTCTGATTGGGATTTTATGTTTTATTTTTGGGAACTTTGAGTACATGTACTATTTCATGATCTTGGCAATGTTTATGATGCTTGTCATGTGGTAGGTGTTTGCATAGCGTATCTAAGATGTTACTTGATCCGTATGTTTAAATGGATGCCCTGATCTTGCTGGCTGCAAAACAAGTTTACCTTCGGGTACTAATAAAGTAACATAACCTGACCTAACCTATGAATTAGCTGCACGGTTTTATAAGCCGCAGGGTACAAAGCGTAGGAAAAAAGTAGCCGCTTAAAGTTGGGATTTTAGGATAGTAGACTATGCCAGACTAGATCTGACCAATTTAAGTCTATGAGCATGAACTGATGAGGCCACCTCGGACGTTCTAAGACAGTGGTTCTTAACGTGGGTTCGATCGAACCCTAGGGGTTCGGTGAGTCGGCTTCAGGGGTTCGGCGGAGGTCAAAACACACCCGACCGATCGTGTCAATAAAAACTTCTCCCTATTAGGGTTTTACGGATACGGCAACAGCAGAAGTCACACTGATCTGTAATTTGTTGTGAATTTATGCACTGTGTTGGTTTTGCTCTTTGAACAAGGTGATGTTCATGCACGGTTCATTTTGTGCACCAGTAAAAAAAACATGGTAACACTTTAGTATGGGGAACATATTCACCATTAATTAGTGGCTTATTAACATGTAAATTAGTAACATATTGCCCCTTAACTAGTCATTATTAAGTACCGTTTAATGCCTTATTCGGCATGGCCTCATTATAACCCTAACCCTCTAACCCAGGGGTCACCAACCTTTTTGAAACCAAGAGCTACTTCTTGGATACTGATTAATGCGAAGGGCTACCAGTTTGATACAAACTTAAATAAATTGCCAGAAATAGCCAGTTTGCTCAATTTACCTTTAATAAATATATATATATATATATATATATATATATATATATATATATATATATATATATATATATATATATATATATATATAAATGGGTATTTCTGTCTGTCATTCCGTCGTACATTTTTTTTTCCTTTTACGAAAGGTTTTTTGTAGAGAATAAATGATGAAAAAAACACTTAATTGAACGGTTTAAAAGAAAAGAAAACAGGAAAAAAATGAAAATAAAATTTTGAAATATAGTTTATCTTCAATTTCGACTCTTTAAAATTCAAAATACAACCGAAAAAAATGAAGAGAAAAACCAGCTAATTTGAATCTTTTTGAAACATTTTTGAAAATAATTTATGGAACATCATTAGTAATTTTTCCTGATTAAGATTCATTTTAGAATTTTGATGACATGTTTTAAATAGGTTAAAATCCAATCTGCACTTTGTTAGAATATATAACAAATTGGACCAAGCTATATTTCTAACAAAGACAAATCATTATTTCTTCTACATTTTCCAGAACAAAAATTTTAAAAAAATAAATTCAAATAAGATTTAAATTTGATTCAAAAGATTTTCTAGATTTGCCAGAATAGTTTTTTTTTTATTTTAATCATAAGTTTGAAGAAATATTTCAAAAATATTCTTCGTCAAAAAAACCGAAGCTAAAATGAAGAATTATATTAAAATGTTTTTATTATTCTTTACAATAGAAAAATTAATTTACTTGAACATTGATTTAAATTGTCAGGAAAGAAGAGGAAGGAATGTAAAAGTTAAAAAGGTATATGTGTTTAAAAATCCTAAAATCATTTTGAAGGTTGTATTTTTTCTCTAAAATTGTCTTTCTGAAAGTTATAAGAAGCAAAATAAAAAAATAAATGAATTTATTTAAACAAGTGAAGAACAAATATTTTCTTGGATTTTCAAATTCTATTTGAGTTTTGTCTTTTTTAGAATTAAAAATGTCGAGCAAAGCGAGACCAGCTTGCTAGTAAATAAACACAATTTAAAAAATAGAGGCAGCTCACTGGTAAGTGCTGCTATTTGAGCTATTTTTAGAACAGCCCAGCGGGCTACTCATCTGGTCCTTACGGGCTACCTGGTGCCCGTGGGCACCGCGTTGGTGACCCCTGCTTTAACCCTATTCCTAACCAAATAACTCTAAATTAAGTCTTTGTTACTTAGAATATGTTCCCCTAGTGTCCCAAAAACCTCTAAATTAAGTCTTTGTTACTTAGAACAGTGGTTCTGAAATGGGGGTACACGTACCCCTGGGGGTACTTGAAGGTATGCCAAGGGGTACGTGAGATTTTTTTTTAAATATTCTAAAAATAGAAACAATTCAAAAATCCTTTATAAATATATTTATTGAGTAATACTTCAACAAAATATGAATGTAATTTCATAAAGTGTGAAAAGAAATGCAACAATGCAATATTCAGTGTTGACAGTTAGATTTTTTTTGTGGACATGTTCCATAAATATTGATGTTAAAGATTTATTTTTTTGTGAAGAAATGTTTAGAATTAAGTTGATCAATTCAGATGGATCTCTATTAAAATCCCCAAAGAGGGCACTTTAAGTTGATGATTACTTCTATGTGTAGAAATCTTTATTTAGAATTGAATCACTTGTTTATTTTTCAACAAGTTTTTTAGTTATTTTTATATATTTTTTTCCAAATAGGTCAAGAAAGACCACTATTAATGAGCAATATTTTGCACTTTTATAAAATGTAATAAATCAGAAACTGATGACATAGTGCTGTATTTTACTTCTTTATCTCTTTTTTTCAACTAAAAATGCTTTGCTCTGATTAGGGGGTACTTGAATTAAAAAATTGTTCACAGGGGGTACATCACTGAAAAAAATGTTGAGAACCACTGACTTAGAACATGTTCTCCATACTAAACTGTTACCAAAAACATTAATTTGTCTTGAATTTGAAAAAAAACATTTTCTTTTTCACTAAGAAAGGCTCGATGAATGCGCATATGAAACTAATGGGGTTCGGTACCTCCAACAAGGTTAAGAACCACTCTTCTAAGACAAACCAAACAGTTCAGTTGCGATCGATGCAACGCCCTGAGGTGACAATGACCTGGATGAACGACAACATTCATAGACATCTACTATTTTGTCACGTAATATAAACCAACAGTAGTCTCCATGTTTAGAAAAACACCTGATGTCAGGAAAATAGCCGGGGTCCTAAGAATTAGCTGTCTGCAGCAAGTCAAGAGTGAATCCGTTCAAAAAGGGGGTTACTGGAAGGTTATGGGGCTAACAAGCCTCCCAGTCTGACCTGAGTTTGCCAGCCGCAAACCAGCTAAGTCAATATCAAGACGCTGGCTGCCCCACCAGTTGACCTTTTTCTGCCTCTCTCAAGGCGTAAAAAAGGATTGTTGTTACAGTAGAGTGATAGGCTTTTATTGGCCTTTATAGCCGAGGCTTTTGTCAGGCCTGTGTCCTGCTAATACCCGTTGGCAAGTCATTTAAAACCCGGAGAATGCCTACTTTTTATAAGGTAGCTCACACACAAGTGAGAGCCATTCTTTGCCGCCGTCCCCAATGACGGTCGAGTTAAAGACTGACCTTCCTTTTGCCCCTCTGCGGCCTGGATTTATGGCGCGTCTTGGGACTTTAATTTGACTCGTTTAAATAGATTACATTAGGCTCAAACCGCCGTCTGGCTATGAGCGTTCAGCTTCCCTACGCGGGGGTCTTTTGACGGCGGACGTGTTCAGACCGGAGAGGAATGCGGCTTTATCGTCAGGTGACGATGACCACATCCTGTCATTGTCAGGCCACGACGGTCAGGGGCTACCTCGCCGTTAGCTTTTATTTTTTTTTTACACACGGCGAGAAGGTGCGGACCAGGTGTGAGGTGCTGTTCAGGTCTTTGCGGCTATGACAGGGGAGAACGGGCCGTAAAGGCCCCGGGGCCATGGATTTATTGGTCATCTGCTGCTCTCAAAAAGGTGAAGGGTCAGGGATGCTTGACTTGTGCGACTTTATATTAGTCAGCTATCTTAGGTGAACTTAGAACTGTAGCTTAGTGCTGCAATTACACTTGTGCTTTGGTACTTTTGACAAGGCAAAACATTAAAAAAGATACCTGGTGCAGGTTTTGGTGTTTTTGTCGTTGGACCAAAGTTAAGAACATGCATAAAGTAAGGATTTGCTGTAACTGTCCTGATTAGAAGTGGGTAGTAATGCGCTACATTTATTTAAAGTAACTTTTTGGATAAATTGTACTTGCCAGAGTAGTTTTAATATAACATCCTTTTAACTTTTACTTGAGTATATTTGAGATGAAGAAATGCTACTATTACTATGTTACTTTTATTAATAACACACTTATTTAATTTTCTTAGACTGACCATACGACTTCTTTTCACCATAAATGATTCCCGGGCGCGGGACCGCTGCTGCCCACTGGTCACCTCACTCCCCAGGGGGTGTTCAAGGGGATGGGTCAAATGCAGAGGACAAATTTTACCACATCTAGTGTGTGTGTGACTTTAAGTTTAACTTAATCTTTTCCTGGGACATGTCCTCTTTTGCGGGGCTGTCCGGGCTGTCCGGGTGGAGTTTCTTAAATGCCTCAAATGTCCGGGATTTTGAGTTAGGGTTGCGTGTATTTTCAATGTACGTTCAGGGTTAAGAAGGGTTAAAAACAAAACAAATTGTGAAAGTTGTGCGCACAGCAGCATTCATGATGGAGGGGCAGAGACAGAGAGTTATGATAAACATGCATGCATCGCCGGGCTCTGCTTTTTATCGATAGATTTATCAGATACATTTTTTTATTATCAATAGCAGGGGTGTCGAAAGTGTGCCCCTGAGGCCATTTGCGGCCCACAGCTAATGTTTAAAAGGCGGCCAGCACATTCTAAACATACTATTATCCATCCATTCATTTTCTACCGCTTATTCCCTTTGGGGTCGCGGGGGGCGCTGGTGCTTATCTGGGCTACAATCACATACTATTATAATAAACAAAAACATAACAAAAGTGAAATAAAAAAGCTTAAAGGTGAAATGTAATTTAGAAAAAGTTGCATTGTTGACTAATAAAACAGAGCTGTTTTTTTTTTTCAAACTGTCATTGCTCAAAACATAACATTGAATCAATATCAATTGTATTATGAATTATTGACCTATCCAAGGTTCCGATTACTTGACATCAAAAATTCCACTTTGAAAAGTATTTTTGGTGGAAGGGTTTGCATATTTTGTGTGTTTGCTATTAAAAACATAATTTTGTTTGACACAAAACGGCGGAAAACAAACAACTAAAAAACAACATAAAAAAAACTAAAACACTTTGAAATGAGGGATATGTCTGAAGTTGATGTAGATTCCAGAGATTTAAGCGTTAAATATAAAATGCATGTATGCCCTGGCACACCATTATCATCATTTCATGACCAAAGCAAAACACTTTTATACTGAAATAAATACACCTACAACTTATAAAATAAGAACATAGAAAAAACTACCAGCAGCAATAAAATTTAGATACATGAAGGAAAGAAGAAAGTGAATTAATGTTTATAACTGTATACATTTACATATGTATAAAAATGTTTTCTTTTTTATAATTTTCAAATGAATTAAGTAACGACTATGACAACCTTTTTCCAAAACACAACGTTTATAATTTTTTTGCAAAACACTTACAAAAAAGTGGGACCCCAAAAATTCACTATGGGACCCCATTTTTATGACTTGATGGGGTCCCTGGGACCCCATTTTGAAAATTCCTCGCGCCGACACTGCCGTCAACAGAAGAGAAAAAATTCTTTATTTAAATAAATATATTATTTATAAAGCAAGTTCGAGTATCATTTGCAAATTTTCACCCTTGGCACTCATATATGTGTCCTCTTTTTTGGACTTCAGAATATGGTCAGCCTAAATTATTTATTCTTATGTCAGCGACCATGAATTGATTTAGGTGGACCCCGACTTAAACAAGTTCATTTAGTGTTTAATTGTACGGAATATGTACTGAACTGTGCAATAATAAAAGTTTCAATCAATCAATCAAAGCGAGTCTGCTTCCGGCAGCCACTGTCACGTGACTCTGTTTGACCAATCCGACGTAATCAGTAGTGACGTTTGATTACATTTCGCCAATAAAACAATCACATAGTACAGTTATAGGAAGCTGGAATAGGTCAGTATTTTTAATGTGAATGAAAAAATACACCGATTTACTTGTTAATAAGTGTCAGAATGTTCCCAAATAAGACACTTTTATTACATGACATGACACCAGCACATCCGGGCTGTTTGAGACAACTGCTGAATAGAAACCTAAAACAGTTTACCAAAAAATCGATCTTTTTGTATGTCTCTGATGAGCCTAATAACCACAAGTGTCATTTAAACACATTAAAACATTTCCAACAACATCAAAAATCATTGGAAAGTTAAACTTATCTGTTACGTAGATCCGTAATGTTAAAGTTACAAACACTAGCTTTTTACAAGTAGCATTATCTTCTTCTATTGTATTTACATCTAAACAAGCTGAAATGACCACAAGTGCCCCCTAGCATACGAGAGGCACACTGCGTATGACCATCAGTCACATTGACCATCAGTCACCTTAAAGGCCTACTGAAATGAGATTTTCTTATTTAAACGGGGATAGCAGGTCCATTCTATGTCATACTTGATCATTTCCCAATATTGCCATATTTTTGCTGAAAGGATTTAGTAAAGAACATCGACGATAAAGTTCGCAACTTTTGGTCGCTAATAGAAAAGCCCTGCCTTTACCAGAAGCATGTGCACGTGATGTCACGAGTTGTAGGGCTCCACACATATTCACATTTTTTTTAATGGGAGCCACCAGCAGTAAGAGTAATTCGGACAGAGAAAGCGACAATTTCCCTATTAATTTGAGTGAGGATGAAAGATTCTTGAATTAGGATATTGATAGTGAAGGACTAGAAAAAGAAAAAAAAAGCGACAGCTCCGGGCGGCGGCAGTGTGAGCGTTTCAGATGTAATTAGACACATTTACTAGGAAATTTCTATAAGATCCCTTATCTGCTTATTGTTTCAATAGTGTTTTAGTGAGATTTTAAATATTGTAAAGACATACCTCGAGGTCGGATGGCTGCGGTGAACACAGTGTCTCAGAGAGAAGCCGAGGAGCCAAGTTCACAGCTGTCTTTTAAACAGTTGCTGCAGGACGACGAATAATCCAATGATTTCTCCGGTAAGATATATATCACAATTTCCCCATCCGAAAACATGCTGGTTGACGTAGAGAAAACATGTTCGCTTGACCAATCCGCTTCACCACAAACAAAGAAACACCGGGTGTGTCTCGGTGCTAAAGACAGCTGCAATCCACCGCTTTCCACCAACAGCATTGTTCTTTATAGTCTCCATTATTAATTGAACAAATTGCAAAAGATTCAGCAACACAGATGTCCAAAATACTGTGTAATTATGCGGTTAAAGCAAATGACTTTTAGCCGAGTAGTGCAGCGCTAATATTTCCTGACAGTCCATGACGTCACGCGTACGCGTTATCATTCCGCATCGTTTTCAACAAGAAACTCGCAGGAAATTAAAAATTGCAATTTAGCAAACTAAACCGGCCGTATTGGCATGTGTTGCAATTTTAATATTTCATCAATGATATATAAACTATCAGACTGCTTGGTCGGTAGTAGTGGGTTTCAGTAGGCCTTTAAGAGCATGGAAACCAGAACTTCACAAGTTGCTGTGAAAATAGAAGAAACAGAATTATTTGACACATCAGACTCATTTAGTACGTAGGAACGTACTGACTGTAAAAATAGAAAGTGACATGATGTCAGACAAGGCAGCAAAAAATCTTCAATGAGAAATTTAAAGGCCTACTGAAACCCACTACTACCGACCACGCAGTCTGATATATATATATATATATATATATATATATATATATATATATATATATATATATATATATATATATATATATATATATAAATTTGGGCCAAAACAGAGCGCATTTTAATTTCTTACACACTTATTTCATACGTTGACCAGAGGGGGAGCACTTTTAAAACCGGCACGCAGTCAATTTGAAAAATCCCTCCTTTTTGGAACCACCATAATTTTGATAGATTTCACCACCAAATGAGACATTCTCTTTAAGATGCAATAGTTTTCTGTATTTGGACCATGACTTCAGTCCTAACTTGTTCACCGGTCCTCATGTGGACGGTACCTTTCCTTTTTGATGTCTCAAGAAGGGTAGAAATACAAGAACACACACACTCACACCAACTACAATTGTTGTCCAAGGAACATTAAAAAATAACTACTAAATAAATCAGAAGTTACACTATACTTGAGTAGTTATTTCACAGAATACTCTTACTTGAGTATAATTCGGGCTACTCTGGTCATGATATAAACCAACTCTTAACTTTTAATGGCTACTACTAAGATTGCCTGGGTTTTAACATGTCATTTAGAACATGTCCCCGCCCCTTAAAGACTTGCTAATGGGACAGGCTGCCGGGTCTTTAGGACGAGCACAAAGGACTGAAGGTCTGCTGTGAAAGGCCAGCTTGTCCTCCCTGGCCTTGGCCGCTACAATGGCTTTGTGCCAAACAGTACGGAAGCATGGGGGCTCGAGTGCCTTCAGCAATCAAAAAGAATTCCCAGGACAATTATTAGATAAATATGTCTTTTTCCAACACAAGCTGCTCGAGCTTCCTCTTCCCGGACAGATCGCGTCGTCCACCCACCTTGTGTTATTTGGACACGAAAAAGCCTGTGAAGAGCACAGACGGCTGCGAAGACGGCCAATGACAGACTGTCAATCAGACACGGAATATTATCTGGACTTATGTTCAGACTTAGTGACATTTCAAGTCAGTCAACAGAGCATTGTGCGAAACTGATAGGAACGTAAGCGTTACAAAAAGTTGGTCTGCAGGCAGTTTGGTGTTGGTTTGCACTTCCTCTTTTCAACATGTTCCAAAAGGAGTAGGAAGAAGCAGAGCTTATTGAATCCTACCTTTTCCATCACATAGCAAATACTCACTTCCTGTTCTCAATTTTTTTTTACATTATATACACTCCATAAATATTAACGTTAAAAATAAATCAATAATAATCAGTGAAGTAAGTTGTATTTCATACGGGAGATAAATACTATTCCTAATAATAATAATGGATTAGATTTGTATAGCGTTTTTTAGACCAGTGGTTTTCAAATGGGGGTACGCGTACCCATGGGGGTACTTGAAGGTATGCCAAGTGGTACGTGAGATTTTTTCAAATATTCTAAAAATAGCATTACATTCAAAAAATATGAATGTACGTTCATAAACTGTGAAAAGAAATGCAACAATGTAATACTCAGTGTTGACAGCTAGATTTTTTGGGGACATGTTCTATAGATATTGATGTTAAAGATCTCTTTTATGTGAAGAAATGTTTGGAATTAAGTTCATGAATCTCTATTACAATCCCCAAAATTGATGATTACTTCTATGTGTAGAAATCTTTATTCATAATTTTTTGTTATTTTTATATCTTGTTTTCCCAAATAGTTCAAGAAAGACCACAACAAATGAGCAATATTTTGCACTGTTTTAAAATGTAAGAATCTGATGACATAGTGCTGTATTTTACTTCTTTATCTCTTTTTTTCATCCAAAAATGCTTTGCTCTGATTAGGGGGTACTTGAATTAAAAAAAAAAGTTCACATGGGGTACATCACTGAAAAAAGGTTGCGAACCACTGCTTTAGAAGACCCTATGTTGTCAATATTCAGTGTTTTATCGTTCATAGATAATATTGTAAATGTCACATTCTGTACATTCTGGGTGTCTCATTCAGTAAAAAAATAAATAAATTCCATTCCGTTTTTTAAGGCTGTTTGTCATAACGTTTTTAGCATTCAGTCAGACATTATTGTGAGGTTTTGTATTAGTGTTCCTAAAAATCAGATATACCCGCCCACAGACAAATTTTTTTCTCGAAGTTAGGCCCCCGAGTCAAAATAATTTCCCAAGCCTGGTCTAAAATGTTCATGATGGAAGAAAGCCCGTCGACCTTCCCTGCTTCCTTCTAAAGTCCTTTGTTTTATCGTCATGGAGCAGACTAGGAACATCCTTTTGCTTTCTTAAAAGACGCTCGCTGGGAGTTGAACTTTGCCGACAGCAAAAGCCAACCGAAAAAGTTGCGACTGTCCTAAGATTTGACCTGAAGCCGTCACTTTTGTTTTCTGAGGCAACAGGAAGAGCCTCATGTTGTGACATTCCTGCAGAGGTCAGCTGCAAACTCCCCAGGGAGTTTGACTGGATGGGCAGGTATGTACAGTTAGGGTTGCGTTGAGGAATAGAAGGTGTGCTTCCACCCCTTTGGACGGGAGGAAACGGGGCTAATAATTGACGTGGTTAATCGTGGAAACTTTACTTTTTGAGTGGAAGGAGTTCGAAATGACTTGCGATGACAGTTCCTTCCAATAAGACTTTTCTATTGAATTGACTCCGGGTTCAAGTAACTCTCTTGCCGTCTCACTGGTTTTCAGTGAGGCAGTATTGACATACTTGCCAACACTCCCGAATTTTCAGGGAAACTCCCGAAAATCTACCGGGACAACCGTTCTCCCGGATTTCTCCCGATTTCCGGCCGGACCTGAGTGAGGAAAGCCTGTTGTCACGTATATATGTCTCCGTTATCCATAGGTTTATCTATAACCCATAGAGTAGGCAGTAGAGATGCGCGGATAGCCAATTATATCATCCGCATCCGCATCTCCAAGGTCGTCAGCCACCCGCCGTCCACCCAAACCAACATTTTATCAGGACCGTACTAGCGGGGTGTATAAAAAAGTCAGGAAGTGTCATGAATACAAAGGATTCTGGGTATTTGTTGTTTTGCGTTTATGTTGTGTTACTGTGAGGATGTTCTCCCGAAATGTGTTTGTCGTTCTTAATTGGTGTGGCTTCACAGCGTGGCGCATATTACTAAGAGTGTTAAAATTGTTTATATCACAACCATTAGTGTACTCTGTGTCACCCAGTATGCCTTGCAGTCGAAGCCACACACAACATGATGCTGGACTGACAAGCAGATTGTACATGTTGAAGAAGGCGACAAAGCCAATGGCTTCATTGCACGCCCTAATACTTATTATCTGGGTGACTGCCGGCAGTCATTCAAGAGAATAATAGCGTCTCCTATTGTCTTCTTCGCTTTATGACACGGGTCTTGAATGGCTCTTTGAATGGCAAAGGATACCGATCCCAGAACCATGTATATCAAATATTTCCGGATGGTTCAACCGCCACCCGCCCGAATCTAAGTCAAATCTATTTTTTCGTCATGTCAACCGCCCGACCCGCGGTTTATCCGCGAACTCTGTGGATGAGATCGCAAACCGCGCATCTCTATTAGGCAGGCACGGAGCTATTTATCAGTGTGTGTTTATCCCAGATGGAACGTTAATACACTGACACACAACATCCAGGTTCCCATCATGCATTGCTTCAAAACTACGGCAAGTAGTAATGTCCAAAAAACGTAACAGAGACGAAGCAGAAGAACAAAGAAGAGACACGGCGACGACGAGTAAGAAGAAGAAGTACGCTTGCAAGTTACAAAATGATTGGAAAAAAATAATTCCAGTTCATTCAGGATAGTTTGAAGGGAAAGGGGTATGCTGCCTGCAAATTTTGTAGATCGGACTTCTCCATAGAACAGGGTGGCCTGAACCAATATACTCATTCATGAACAGATTATTTATATATATAAATATATATGTAAGAAATATTTGAAAATATATAAGCCCACCCCCCAACCCCCATCTCCCAAATTCTGAGGTCTCAAGGTTGGCAAGTATGTACATCAGTGAAATGAATACACCGCCGTATACTTAAAATGGCCAAAATATTTAAATATTACATGTTTTTACAAATTACTACATCATATATATATATATATATATATATATATATATATATATATATATATATATATATATATATACATATATATATAAACATACATACAGCCTGTAAATAAAATAGTGTTGGAGGTTTTTTTTAAAAGGGCTTTATAGGCAGAATAGAGCAAATCTCATTACTTCCAGTGTTAGCTACCTCGTACTTGCCAAAAAATAAGAATGCTTTAAAAAAGACTTAAGTGTGCTTATCTCACATGAACGATAGACAAAATTCCCCAAAAGGTGCTGTTCTCCTTTCAGTTACAATATCCATCCATCCATCTTCTTCCGCTTATCCGAGGTCAAGTAATAATGTTCAAAAACATAACAGAGACGAAACAGAAGAACAAAGAAGAGACAGTCATGGCGACAACGAGTAAGAAGAAGAAGTGCGCTTGCAAGTTCCAAAACGATTGGAAACAAGAATTTCAGTTCATCCAGGACAGCTCGAAGGGGAAGGGGTATGCTAGGGAGAGATGAAAGATTCCAGACTGTGGTGCATTTGATGAAGGCACTATTGTGCGTGCCAAACAGCAATGTTTTAATACGACTTTGGCAAGCTACGAAGTCGCACCACTTGATGGATTATACTGTGCTTCAACATACGAGTATTATTATGGTGTGTGTATAAGGTAAAACATATTATCTGGCGTTTTGTTTCGCAATATTAAGCAAAAGCAATTTTTCTCACCTTCTGGTACCTGCTGATCTGTATTTGGGATCTGCATAAGACCTGAAAAATTGCGCAACTCCGCCTTTGTAGTTTGTGGCGACACCATAGTCGATAAACTTCTTTTTTTTCATCATCAGAGAGGGTGTTCTGCATGGTTAGTGACAGAGAATAGAACGAGGATGGACAATTCAACCCTAAACTCACTCCTTTCCTGCAAATTAAATTTCACAGATGTTGCCCATACCTATGCTCCTTCAAAAGCTGTGCTATTGGCTGCAAAGCATGGCACTTTCAAATACCACAATGAGTAGAGGAGTGTAATGTGTGTGTATATCTGTAAATAAATTCTAGCTATAAATATACTCCTCCCCCCTTAAGCCCACCGTATTTATTGACTTATTTTACTGGGGCAGTACAATTAAACATTGCTACCCATTGGTAACAAAAGTCAAAGAACATAAGACTTCTAGCCACAGGCTCCGGTCCTCTCCTAGGTTTTATCATAGTCATCCACATTGACATTCCACTGGGTTGTGAGTTTTTCCTTGCCCTTATGTGGGATCTGAACCGAGGATTTTGTTGTGGCTTGTGCAGCCCTTTGAGACACTTGTGATTTAGGGCTATATAAATAAACATTGATTGATTGATTGATTGATTGACATCACTACAGGACACGTTCGGCAGCTTTCCCAAATCTCATCAATTGAACGTGCTCATATCGGTCAATTCCACCAGTTTTACCTATTTTTTAAGGTGGTGAGTCTTTGGAACAGTGTCCTGTTTGTTTCAGTATTCTCCCTTGATTCGTTTCTTCTTCGATACGGTCCTTTTTAATCCAGTTGGTAGCTCTCTTCCAGAATATGGGTAGTGAGTACAGCCATGTAAACTAAAGCGTCTAGCAACAATAGGCCCTTTTCCACCGCAGGGACTTTTCTAGGAACTTTGGGCAAGCTGTTCTGTTGAAGGTTGATTGGTTGAACACAGTTGGGGGCATTCCTAAAACTTCTCTTTCAAACATATGACCGCCATCGGAATGTAAGTGACGACTTGTTTATTTTGTTATTTCTTGTGTATTTCTATGACAACAAACTTGACAATGGAGAGAAAGAAGAATGAAAGGAACTTTTGAAATGCAGCAACTTTTGTGGGACATCTTTGTGTTGAAGAACTCTGATCAGTGGAACTATCTTGTAGTGTTTTTACTCAGCAGTAGTCTTCAAACTGTGTGTACTTTATTGTTTTTTATCAGTTTTACAAACTTGCGAAGCTACGAGAAGTGGATGGACTCTTTTAAACGTATTTAAGGAGGAGTATGAAGTGGCGACATCAGCTGCTTACTACTCGGACTTTGTTGGATAAATGTGAAATAAAGGAGGAAAATAAAACATAAAATATTAACTATTGACTTTATTATATCTTGTAAAAGTAGTCAATAACACTCCATTTGTGTTGTTATTAGCCTCAACCCCAATCAACAGAATGCTAATGCTAACAAGCTAACGCTAAAGCTGTTGTATTCATGTTGTCAATGTGAGATAAACACTCAATCAATCAATCAATGTTTATTTATATAGCCCTAAATCACAAGTGTCTCAAAGGGCTGCACAAGCCACAACAAAATCCTCGGTAGAGCCCACATAAGGGGCAAGGAAAAACTCATCCCAGTGGGACGTCGGTGACAGTGAAAATGATGACTATGAGAAACCTTGGAGAGGACCGCATATGTGACATTTATTATTTATATATTATTTACATACAAACACTGATATGTCTTATTTATATATCGTTATTTCCGGATAAACACTGACATTTATTATTCATATATTATTATTTACAGATAAACACTGACATTTATTATGTATATATTATTTACATACAAACACTGGCATGTGTTATTTATATATTGTTATTTATAGATAAACACTGACATGTATTATATGTATATTGTTATTTACAAATAAACACTGACATTAATTATTTATATATTATTTACATACAAACACTGATATGTGTTATTTATATTGTTATTTACAGATAAACACTGACATGTGTTATTTATATATTGTTATTTACAAATAAACATTGACATGTATTATTTATTTATTATTTACAAATAAACACTGACATTTATTATTTATGAATTATTTACATAAACACTGACATGTGTTATTTATATATTGTTATTTACAGAGAAACACTGACATTTTTTAATTCATATATGGTTATTTACAGATAAACACTGACATGTATTATTTATATATTGTTAATTACAGATAAACACTGACCTGTAATATTTATATATTGTTATTTACAGATAAACACTGATATTTATTATTCATATATTGTTATTTAAAGTTAAAGTAAAGTTAAAGTACCAATGATTGTCACACACACACTAGGTGTGGTGAAATGTGTCCTCTGCATTTGACCCAACCCCTTGATCACCCCCTGGGAAGTGAGGGGAGCAGTGGGCAGCAGCAGTGCCGTGCCCGGGGAATCATTTATGGTGATGTAATCCCCAATTCCAACCCTTGATGCTGAGTGCCAAGCAGGGAGGTAATGGGTCCCATTTTAATAGTCTTTGGTATGACTCGGCCGAGGTTTGAACTCACAACCTATCGATCTCAGGGCGGACACTCTAACCACCACATTTCATTTAAGAATTTGCACACAAAACAATTATGACGTGCGCATTTTCTGCGCATGCGTACTAGATCACGTTGCATTGGCGGACGGAGAGGGTAGGGCATCTTAAACGGTGGCATTGTGTGTGTGTGTGTGGACAAAGATAAGGTTAGGTGGGACATAGCCTGGATTACCTTAGTGTAGAGTCTCCAATTGACATGGGAAAAAATAGAGTACCTTGAGAAAGCCCACCGGCGGCCGGAAATGAGAGACTCAAAATAATCTGCGAGTCAAATCGGGGCACGGTCGCCCACTACCATCTATGTTTGTGTTCTTTGTCAAAACGGCAATTTATTCATGGAAATAACAAACCATGTCAGGGGAATTGGGGTAACACAGCACAAGCTCAGGGGCCGGGGCCGGAACCAGTGCCCAAGTACCAATTCCAATACGGCATGAATAGGGCCAGAATCGTCCTGAGCAGACACGGTATAAATAAATATAAATGGTTGGATTTGGCCTGCGAGCCGTCTCTTGGGGACCATTGGCCTAAAGAGTGTTTGCCCTAAGAGACCCGCTTCCATTCAGAGATAAACTTCTATCGGTTCTTCTCACAGGATCCAGTGTTTGAAGTGTCAGAGGAGGGGCAGATTCCTTACCGCCACTGCATTACCCTGCTGTGACTGGCTGCTCTGAGGTTAAGGGGGCCGGGCTGAGGTTAAGGGGGGCGGTGGCTTTAGGTAAGTGAGGGAGACAAGAGTTTGGGAGAACCATCTGGTTTGCACTCCTGCATGTACACACATCTCCCAAACACTCCCAATCTCGTGACGTGATGTCGGTCCAGTGGAGACAGCTGACTGATGCTACTCCCACCCCGGAATAAGAGCGCTGAGGATCATGCGTAGTACCAGTTGCAGAGGAAACGAGGACAGACCGCTGATAAAATCTCTTTTCCTGCTTGCCTCAGGAGAGTTGGCCCAGACTGAGGTAAGAATGACAAGGGGATGTAATCTTAAGAGTTTTCTCAGTGACAGGAAAAGTGTCGTTGAAGGACACACACTAGCAGGTCCTGGTTTCCCTTTGGAGGGTTCCAGAGATTTTAGTCCAAACTGGATTTGCCAGGATGCCAAGTGATGGCAGCCTGTGTGTCTGCATGCACACCCTGGTGGTCCCACCCGGGTAGATCTAAGTCAGGGTTGTCACCACTATCCATTTGGTGGAAGAAAAACAACCCTCTCACCACAAAAAGGGTCAGACCAAACAAAAAAGAAGTAAACTCCTGCCTGGTTCTCTGGTTGAGTTGCCCTCATTTCAACTGTTTTTAAATCTAAACAGGTTTGCAATGTTTTCCCTGCCGGGCAACTTTTGACAGGGCCTTGAAGTGCTAGCATACTTTTCTAAAACTATCTTGTCAAACGCGAAAATGGATTAGTCCGGCGAACGAAAAAAATTGTGTTTTCAGCGTCATGCGGAGCCTGCATTGCTGAGCTGGCAGCAGCCAAGTTAAACACTTCGGGCCGGACTAAACTGACTGAGAGCTCTGTGTCGGGCTTGTGTGCGCGTCCATCATCGCAGCCTAGACAGTGATTCAGACCAGAAGCTGCTTATTTTTCCTGTGCAGCCTCCCTGAAGTTTGTCACGGCCTACGCTCCGGTGTCTGGACATCACAGGACTCCATGGTTTAAGAGTGCTGCTGAATACTTTTGAAAATGCCAAGGGCAGCCTAATTTATTGGCGATCCATAGTAATAGGTCCTGTGAGTGCCACAAAGTCGTAAATAACAACACGTGATGCAGGGGAGAGGTGACTGCAGATCAGAGAGAGGCTTGTTTGTTCTAAAATAGCTTCTGGGAAGCATAACTCATTAGAGTCAGTGCATTACAAATATCTTGTGGGGTTTTCTAGGCTGCGTTCGAGCAGCATCAAATGTGTATTTCCCTTAACTTCAATCAAAGGGGTCTCCTTTGCCCTCAGTCAGATATGCAGGCCCGGAGCTTCCAAAGCCATGTTAACAAGCACCTTCACAAAAGAGCTGAGGGGAGGTTAACATCCAGGACTGCAGGGGTCTGGCTAGTGTGGGTGGAGGGTGGCGGTTCAGAAGGTACAGGAGTGGCAGGGGGGGGGGGGGGGGGGGGGGCGGTCGGTTATGGTCTGAGGTGAGAAGGAGGGAGTTTAGGACTAATGTCACAAAACATAGGCCCCTTGTTCACAGAGCAGGGGGCCGGACATTTAAAAGGCAACACAAGTGATGAGTCAGTGAGTTGGCAAGTCAAGCTAAGCATGGCCAAGTTAGCTGGCTCAGTGCTTCTGTCATTCAAGGGAGCACTGGAGGCAAAACTCAGAGGAAATGAGCTGTATGGAAACCAATGGAACAATTAGCATGTGAGCAGATGTTGCTTGTATAAGAAAAGAAGGGAGCTCTGACGAACACGAGGCCATGAACATCCTGGATTGCAATTTGCAGTCCTTGGCTGAAAGTTGACATTCCTGCGATTTAGGTTTGCTTCTGTACCAAACAACCTTGTCCAGACTAAACATCTTCTTGTAGAGCCCGGCCGGAGTCTTGGTCTGAACCTGCCTGCCCTTAGCCGACTCCCAACCAAGGGCGCATTTTTTGCAGGTTTTTTTGGAGGGATTTGCAAGTCAATGGACGCGAGCGAAAGACAAGGGATTGCCTTTCTTCTCTTCCAGGACAGGTTATCTGGCTTTGTGGGCTTTAAGTGACACGTATGAGATAAGACACCACAAAAAAAAAAAGACGAAAAGTGAGATAAACAAGCTCTTGATGGTACAAGCCACCAGCGGACTCCTCGACAAAGGCGCCATTGTTGGGTGATTAATGGAAGATGTCATAAAGCAAAGGTGCTTGACTTGACATTTTGTTCCAACTTGAAACAGTAAAGTGGGGCGCTTCCAAACTGCTGACCCGCATCTTGTATCGCAACATTTCACTGAAAACTAAACAAGTGAAATAAGAGAAAACGTTTAAAGGTTACATATCACACGAATGCTAAAAATTATGGGGTTTTTTCAACTGGAGGTTTTTATTCTTTTAAAATATGTTAAACTACTTAACATACAGTACAGGCCAGTTTGGACACGCCTTCTCATTTAATACGTTTTCTTTATTTTCATGACGGAAGGCATCAAAACTATGAATGAACACATGTGGAGTTATGCACTAAACAAAAACAGGTGAAGTAACTCAAAACATGTTTTATATTTTAGTTTCTTCAAAATAGCCACCCTTTGCTCTGATTACTGCCTTGCACACTTTTGGCATTCTCTCCATGAGCTTCAAGCACACCTGTGAAGTGAAAACCAGTTCAGGTGACTACCTCTTGATAGATACATAGAGATCCACTCACACACAGTATATATACATACTTAATATATATGTATATATACACATATATATATATATATATATATATATATATATATATATATTATATATATATATATATATATATATAATATATATATATATATATATACACACACATATATATATTGGGACGGCGTGGCACAGTGGAAGAGTGGCTGTGTGCAACCCGAGGGTCCCTGGTTCAATCCCCACCTAGTACCAACCTCGTCACGTCCGTTGTGTCCTGAGCAAGACACTTCACCCTTGCTCCTGATGGATGCTGGTTAGCTCCTTGCATGGCAGCTCCCTCCATCAGTGTGTGAATGGGTAAATGTGGAAGTAGTGTCAAAGCGCTTTGAGTACCTTGAAGGTAGAAAAGCGCTATACAAGTACAACTCATTTATTTATATATACATACATAATATATATATATATATATATACACACACACGTGCATATATGTGTGTGATATGTGTGTGTGAATATATAATTTATATACATATACATCCACACATACATAAATACACACATATATATATATATATATACACACACACACACCAATACATATATATACACACACACATATACAATAGATATATATATATATATATATATATATATATATATATGTATATATCTCCACACATGAATTTTTTTTACCATGAATTAATTCATATGGACCCCGATTTAAACAAGTTGAAAAACTTATTTGGGTGTTACCATTTAGTGGTCAATTGTACGGAATATGTACTGAACTGTGCAATCTACTATTACAAGTTTCAATCATTCAATCAAAATATATACACACACACACACGTATATACATATATATACACATACACAGATATATTTATACATATATATATTTTTGGGGGGGGGGGCATTATTGTTCACATGTCAAAGGTGTACAAAATACAAGCATGTTTAACACATATAGATTATTTTCTTTCATGAAGAAAATAATATAAGTTGTTGTATTACCTGATTCGAATGACTTGCATTAATTGGAATCAGACAAGATTCACAGTAGTGCTAAAAACTTCCCCATGTTCACCCTTGAGTCAAGGATGTCGTTTGAGGCTTGTGCAGCCCTTTGAGACATTTGTGATTAAGGGTCTTTATAAGTAACCTTTGATTGATTGCTCTGATTACTGCTTTGCACACTCTCGGCATTCTCTCGATGAGCTTCAAGAGGTAGTCCCCTAAATGGTTTTCACTTCACAGGTGTGCTTGAACCTCATCGAGAGAATGCCAAGAGTGTGCAAAACAGTAATCAGAGCAAAGGGTGGCTATTCTGAAGAAACTAGAATACAAAACATGTTTTCAGTTATTTCACCATTTTTTGTTAAGTACATAACTCCACATGTGTTCATTCATAGTTTTGATGCCTTCAGTGACAATCTACAATGTAAATAGTCATCAAAATAAAGAAAACACATTGAATTAGAAGGTGTGTCCAAACTTTTGGCCTGTACTGTATGTTGACCTACAATAGGTTCCTAGGAAATTTAAGATCTAATAAAATAAAGTAAAAAGTAGCAAAGTGGCCCCCCCATTATCGCGAACAGGGGAGCGTTGCTTCGGCGTAACCCCAAGGATGCAGAGAAAGGCAGGCGGAATGCGAGTAAAACAAGATGTATTACTTGCGAGGACGCGTGGAACCAAAACAGCACACGAGGCATCAGTCTCGAAAGGAAGAATGGTGGAACTAAATGGAACCAATTAAACAAGGAACAGGTGTGCTGACAGGACATGGAACATAAAGTAAAAGTGCTGCAAAACACAGAACAAACAGGAAACGCTGACAAAACAAGAGCACCAGGACAGGAAGTGATTATAAACGAAGGAAAAGCCAAACAAAGAATTCATTATGTACCAGCATAATGACAACATTAGAATACAG
Organism: Nerophis ophidion; assembly: GCF_033978795.1. Classification (NCBI taxonomy): domain Eukaryota; kingdom Metazoa; phylum Chordata; class Actinopteri; order Syngnathiformes; family Syngnathidae; genus Nerophis; species Nerophis ophidion. The sequence goes on from NC_084622.1 coordinate 8,194,627, forward strand.
TAGTGTAGTAGACTTAAGTATTCATTAAGTACCAGCATAATGACAACATTAAAATACAGTAGTGTAGTAGACCCAAGTATTCATTAAGTACCACCATAATGACAACATTAAAATACAGTAGTGTAGTAGACCTAAGTATTCATTAAGTACCACCATAAGGACAACATTAAAATACAGTAGTGTAGTATACCTAAGTACTCATTAAGTACCATCATAATGACAACTTTAAAATACAGTAGTGTAGTAGACCGAAGTACTCATTAAGTACCATCATAATGACAACTTTAAAATACAGTAGTGTAGTAGACCTAAGTATTCATTAAGTACCCCCATAATGACAACATTAAAATACAGTAGTGTAGTAGACCTAAGTACTCATTAAGTACCATCATAATGACAACATTAAAATACAGTAGTGTAGTAGACCTAAGTACTCATTAAGCACCATCATAATGACAACATTAAAATACAGTAGTGTAGTGTACCTAAGTATTCATTAAGTACCCCCATAATGACAACATTTAAATACAGTAGTGTAGTGAGCCTAAGTATTCATCAAGTACCACCATAATGACAACATTAAAATACAGTAATGTAGTAGACCTAAGTACTCATTAAGTACCATCATAATGACAACATTAAAATACAGTAGTGTAGTAGACCTAAGTACTCATTAAGCACCATCATAATGACAACATTAAAATACAGTAGTGTAGTGTACCTAAGTATTCATTAAGTACCCCCATAATGACAACATTTAAATACAGTAGTGTAGTGAGCCTAAGTATTCATCAAGTACCACCATAATGACAACATTAAAATACAGTAGTGTAGTAGACCTAAGTATTCATTAGGTACCACCATAATGACAACATTAAAATACAGTAGTGTAGTAGACCTAAGTATTTATTAAGTACCACCATAATGACAACATTAAAATACAGTAGTGTAGTGGACCTAAGTATTCATTAAGTACCACCATAATGACAACATTAAAATACAGTAGTGTAGTACACTTAAGTATTCATTAAGTACCACCATAATGACAACATTAAAATACAGTAGTGTAGTAGACCTAAGGATTCATTAAGTACCACCATAATGACAACATTAAAATACAGTAGTGTAGTAGACCTAAGTATTCATTAAGTACCACCATAATGACAATATTAAAATATAGTAGTGTAGTAGACCTAAGTATTCATTAAGTATCACCATAAGGACAACATTAAAATACAGTAGAGTAGTAGACCTAAGTACTTATTAAGTACCACCATAATGACAACATTTAAATACAGTAGTGTAGTGAGCCTAAGTATTCATCAAGTGCCACAATAATGACTGTTAATATCTTGTTACTTTCTCTTTTAAGATCTTCTATCTACACTTCTGTTAGAATGTAATAATCATTTATTCTTCTGTTGTTTGATACTTTACATTAGTTTTGGATGATACCACAAATTTAGGTATCGATCAGATACCAAGTAGTTACAGGATCATACATTGGTCATATTCAAAGACCTCATGTGTCCATGGACATATTTCCTGAGTTTATAAACATAATATATTTTTTTTAAAAAGGTAAAAAGATTTTTTGATGCTAAAAAATATAGATGTAATCATAGTAGTATCGACTAAATACACTCTTGTACTTGGTATCATTACAGTGGATGTCAGGTGTAGATCCACCCATGGCATTTGTTTACATTGTGACGCCTGTGAGCTATTGTATCCTCCTATGGTGTGTAGTGAAGCATGTTTAGCAGTGATAATAATACTTGTAAGAAACTTACTTTATTTGTCACTATGAAGGCCAGGATTAGTGATTTATAAGTAGTTAAAACACTGCGAATGGATGTTAGCTGCTAGCTTGCTAGCCATGTCTTAGAGCAGTGGTCCCCAACCTTTCTTGTAGCTAAATAATATATAATGTATTTATATATTATTTAATTTTTTTTGTCATGAAAAAGGGAGGTTTTTTGGGTTGGTAAGTGTATCTTTTGTTTTTTATATTGATTAAATAAAATTAAAAAATAAAATAAAAATAAAAATAAATTAATAAAAAATTCCTCTGCAAACTGGTACCAATCAAGCCGCGGCCCGGTACCGTCTTAAAGCAGCTCTTCCTGAGGGCGTTTCAGTGTTATAACTTCACCTTTATCTTTAGTTTTTAAACCAAAATGGGTCTGTTCTCCCTTTTCTGTCTACACACTGTGTCTGCTTCTAAGTACTCTGTGAACATGCTCCCCTGCTTGTAAAACCAGCAATATCACGGCAAGACGACGCAGCGTCATGCCCAAGAATTGGCACTTTTTAAACAGAGTATAGTACCGTTTTTGATTCATTAGTACCATGATACTATATTAGTACCGGTATATCATACAACCCTAGTCCATCCATCCATCCATCCATTTTCTTCCGCTTATCTGAGGTTGGGTCGTGGGGGCAGCAGCCTAAACAGGGTAGCCCAGACTTCCCTCTCCCCAACCACTTCGTCCAGCTCCTCCCGGGGGATCCCGAGGCGTTCCCAGGCCAGCTGGGAGACATAGTCTTCCCAACATGTCCTGGGTCTTCCCCGTGGCCTCTTACCGGTTGAACGTGCCCTAAACACTTCCCTAGGGAGGCGTTCGGGTGACATCTTGACCAGATGCCCGAACCACCTCATCTGGCTCCTCTCGATGTGGAGCAGCCCCATCCTGACCATTGACTATAAAAAAAGTTAGCACCAGCTCCTTCTTCACCACAACGGACCGATACGGCGTCCGCAATACTGAAGACGCCGCACCGATCCACCTGTCGACCTCACAATCCCCTCTTCCCTCACTCGTGAACAAGACTTGAACTCCTCCACTTGGGGCAATATCTTCTCCCTCCCCCCAGATGGCACTTCACCCTTTTCCGGGCGAGAGCCATGGACTTGGACTTGGAAGTGCTGATTTCTGTATATTCCTTTAAATATTCAACCCTAGTTTGAATATTTAATAATAAAGCACCAATTACTTAATTGATTATTTGGCGTACCACTAGTGGTAACCGTACCACGGCTTGAGAATCTCTAAACTAGACCAATACCTAAGGTGTGGAATGTCAGTCACAGATCAGAGTCAGGCTAGTTTTTTTATCTAAACACGCCAAGAAGATGTGTGTCATACTACTGCTACTATCTGACAAAAAGTCGCTCTAAACAACGATGCGTGTATTGGCCTGGTGGTGAGTCTTCGGGTGTGCGTCCTCTTTGACCATCATGTCTGTGTTCAAAGGCTCAGTGTGTCTGGTTTGGTCAGCTGTCCCTCTCCGCGGCCCCAGGTGCCCTTTTCAACCATATGGGGGGTGGTTGTAGTCAAGGCTGCTGGACACTGGCCGGACTCCTTTTTGATCTCAGCTAGAGTCCATTAGTCTTTGAGAAACGGCCACAACTGGACACGCAATCACCTCATGGTCTGTTGTGTGCACTCGGCATTTACGAGGCACAACACGCAAACATGCTGCCCTTTGAAGGACAACACGACACTGTCAAGTTATTCATCGTACGTTTCACTAGTAGATGTAGCAGCAAGGAGGAATTTAAACAAATGAAGTCATCATCCAGCCATCCATTCATCCAACTTCTTCCGCTTATCTGAGGTCAGGTCACGGGGGCAGCAGCCTAAGCAGGGGAGCCCAGAATCCCCTCTCCCCAGCCTCTTCGTCCAGCTCTTCCCGGGGGATCTCGAGGTGTTCCCAGGCCAGCCGGGAGGCATAGTCTTCCCAACGTGTCCTGGGTCTTCCCCGTGGCCTTCTACTAGTCCGACGTGCCCAAACACCTTCCTAGGGAGGCGTTCGGGTGGCATCCTGACCAGATGCCCGAACCACCTCATCTGGGTCCTCTCGATATGTAGGAGCTGGTTTTAATTTGAGCTCCTCCCTCCTTCTCACCCTGTCTCTAAGGGAGAGACCCACCACCCGGCGGAGAAAACTCATACCTGCCGCTTGTACCCGTAATCTTGTCCTTTCAGTCATAACCCAAAGCTCATGACCATAGGTGAAGATGGGAATGTAGATCGAATGCTAAATGGAGAGCTTTGCCTTCCGGCTCAGCTCCTTCTTCACCACAACGGATCGATACAGCGCCCACATTACCGATCCGCCTGTCGATCTCACGATCCACTCTTCCCTCACTTGTGAACAAGACTCCGAGGTACTTGAACTCCTCCACTTGGGGCAGGGTCTCCTCCCCAACCCGCAGATGGGACTCCACCCTTTTGCGGGCGAGAACCGTGGACTCAAACTTGGAGGTGCTGATTCTCATCCCAGTCGCTTCACAGTCGGCTGCGGACCAATCCAGTGAGAGCTGAAGATCCTGGCCAGATGAAGCCATCAGGACCACATCATCTGGAAAAAGCAGAGACCTAATCCAGCAGCCACCCAACTGGATCCCCTCAACGCCTTGACTGCGCCTAGAAATTCTGTCCATAAAAAGTTATGAACAGAATCAGTGACAAAGGGCAGCCTTGGCGGAGTCCAACCCTCACTGGAAACGGGTCCGACTTACTGCCGGCGATGCCGAAAAAGTTCTGACACTGATTCTACAGGGAGCGGACCACCACAATCAGACAATGAAGTGATCATGGTTATTGTTATTATCGCCATATTGTTGAATGTAATACTTCATTTGTCGTCCTGAATCAAACTAAGACGGGGAAGGTGTGACGCTGGTTGGGAGAATGGCCGTGCCAGCAACCTGAGGGTTCCTGGTTCGATCCCCGCCTTCTACAAACCCCGTGTCGTCCGTTGTGTACTTGAGCAAGACACTTCCCCCTTGCTCCTGACGGGTCGTGGTTAGGTCCTTGCATGGCAACCCCCGCCATCAGTGTGTGAATGTGTGTGTGAATGGCTGAATGTAGAAATAGCGTCAAAGCGCTTTGAGTACCTTGAAGTAGAGATTTCCAATAATATCTGGCTGCCTATATTATATACTTTAAAATGTAATATCGGAAAGTATCGGTTTCAAAGTAATTGGTATCATTTTTAAAAAGTTAAATTCATGACTTTTTAAAACTCCGCTGTGTACACGGACGTAGGGAGAAATACAGAGCGTCATTAAACCTTAAAGGCACTGCCTTTGAGTGCCAGCCAATTTACTAAATATCTACGGCTTTTCACACACACAACAGCCTTACAGGTCACACTGAGGGTGGCTGAATAAACAACTTTAACACTGTTCCAAATATGCGCCATAATGTGAACCCACACCAAACAAGAATGACAAACACATTTCGGCAGAACATCTGCACCTTAACACAACATAAACACACTGGAACAAATACCCAGAACCCCTTGTAGCACTAACTCTTTCAGGACGCTACAATATACACCCCCTGCCACCCCCTACCCAAAACTCGCCCCCCTCAACCTCCTCATGCTCTATCAGGGAGAGCATGTCCCAAATTCCAAGCTGCTGTTTTGAGGCATGTTAAAAGAAATAATGCACTTTGTGACTTCAATAATAAATATGGCAGTGCCATGTTGGCATCACAACAAAATTAGGCATAATAATGTGTTAATTCCACGACTGTATATATCGGTATCGGTTGATATCAGAATCGGTTATTAAGAGGTGGACAATATCGGATATCGGCAAAAAAGCCATTATCGGACATCTTTAGTTAAAAGGTAAAGTACCAATGATTGCCACACACACACAAGCTGTGGCGAAATTATTCTCTGCATCACCCTTGATCACCCCCTGGGAAGTGGGCGAGGTGAGGGGAGCAGTGAGCAGCAGTTGTGGCTGCGCCCAGGAATCATTTTTGGTGATTCAACCCCCAATTCTAACCCTTGATCCTGAGTGCCAAGCAGGGAGGTAATGGCTCCCATTTTTATAGTCTTTGGTATGGTGGTTCTTTGGTCAAAGTGTTGCATAGACGATGTTTTACAGATCATCTTCAAGCCGCTTTCTGACAGTCCCTTCCGGATGCGTCATTTTGTGGGCGGTCTTATTTACGTGTGGACAGCGTCTTCTTTGTTGTAGCGGTGTAGCGTGCAAGGACGGGTTAAAGAAGTGTCAAAATATGGCGCTAACTTTTTTAATGACATTCAGACTTTTTTTCAATCAATAACGGTGCGGCATCTTCTCATCCGTGGCTCACTAGTGCAACAACAACGCCGGAAATGTGTCCCGTGAAAAAACTTCCAAACAAAACTCTAATAACTAAAGTTCCTTGGGTGAATAATGTAAACTCACTACACTGGTAGTTTTTTAAAACTTCCTTAGCGAGTCTACTGACAGATGTAAGTAAGAACTTTACACTACTTTATAGTACAAATGGCAACAGCGGAGGATCAATGTCTCATAACAAGAAGATGGAGAAAAAGAAGTGTCACGAAGCGGTGGTGACGAACCCCAAGATGCAGAGATGACAGGCTTGGAAAATGAAAGCATGGTATTAATGTTAAAATAAAAGGCAAGGAAAACGCAAACCAGAAACCAGGAAACAGCAAACAGGGACAGGAGTCAGGATCCAGGGAATAGCTCTCAGTTTCCAAAAAAAAGGCAGTCCACAGCATACAGCAAACAATACTCCAGCACTCACTGGAGGGCAAGGCAGGTTTAAATAATGCCTCTGATTAGTGCTCAGGCAGCAGGTGAGCGGGTGAACACTAATCAGAGGCAGGTGGAAATAATAAGTAACCATGGTAACTAAAACAAACAAGGGTGCACAAAAAACAGGAACCGAAGGGAGTCTTAGATTGAAAATAAAAAAACTTAATCCAGACCACAGATCATGACAAGAAGGAGTTTAGCCACTACAAAGGCGGACGCGCGCATATTTTGAGGACTTATGCAGATTCCAAATACACATCAGCAGGTACCAGAAAGTAAGCAAAAATTTGTTTTGTATAATATTGTGAAACAAAACTCCAGATATTAAGTCTCCTAATAGGTGCCATTTGGGGGTCCTTATACACACACCATAATAATACCGTATGTCTGATTACATCAATATTACCTGGCATCACAACATTTTCTTTCACTTTTTTTAAATTTATACTACGTTTATAAACTGAGGAAATACATCCCTGGATGGACCGACCGAAAGACCGACCGACCGACCGACAGACCGACAGAGAGACAGACAGACAGACAGACAGACCGACCGACAGACCGACCGACAGACCGACAGACCGACAGACCGACAGACCGACTGACCGACAGACCGACTGACCGACTGACCGACAGACCGACAGACCGACAGACCGACAGACCGACAGACCGACAGACCGACTGACCGACAGACCGACTGACAGACAGACCGACTGACCGACAGACCGACAGACCGACTGACAGAGAGACCGACTGACCGACAGACCGACAGACCGACAGACCGACAGACCGACAGACCGACAGACCGACTGACCGACAGACCGACAGACCGACCGACAGACAGATTGATCGATAGATAGTACTTTATTGATTCCTTCAAGAGAGTTCCCTCATGAAAATTAAACATGAGGACTTTGAATATGACCAATGTATGATCCTATAACTACTCGAAATCAGATTGATACCTAAATTTGTGGTATCATCCAAAACTAATGTAAAATATCCAACAGCAGAAGAATAAGTGATTATTACATTTTAACAGATGTGTAAATAGAACGTGTTGAAACAGAAAATAACCAGATATTAACAGTAAATGAACAAGTAGAGTAATAATGAATCTTTACAGTTTGTCCCTCATCATTTTGACAAAAATAATACAATGATAAATGACACAATATGTTACTGCATAGGTCAACAGCTCAATTTTGAGTCTTTGTTCGCTTACTTACTTCTAAAAGACAAGTTGTGTAGTATGTTCACTGTTTTATTTAGGGACACTCTTTCAATAAGAAACCTATGTTTAATGTACCCTAAGATTTTTTGTGGTCCCCTTTATTACGAAAAGTATCGAAATGTACTGAAAAGTATCAAAATAAATTTGGTATCGGGACAACACAACTTAGGCCCATCCTAACTTAGGCGACTTGTCCAGGGTGTAGCTGAGATAGGCTCCAGCGACCCCAAGGGAATAAGCGGTAGTAAACGGATGGATGGACAACACAACTTACTCGTGTGTTTTCCCACTAAAATGCTTGCAAACGTTTGTCAATACTAACTCATCCCTAAACTCTTTCCAATGTCAACATAACCAAAGAAATTGAACGTGTCTGTTACTGATCAGTCCGCGTTTGTCAGCCCCTCAGCTGACCCGTGCTTGCAAAAACGGAGCGCGAGGCCACCCCTGCGCTGGGTTGCCCCCCACCCTCTGTGACGTCGTCGCTCTGGTGGTCCGGCCCTCTCTCCAGCCTCACCTGTCTGCCAAGGCGGTGTCCACCCGCGGGACGACAGGGCGGATCAGACGGTTTGCCGGCGGCAGGTTGGAAAACAAACAGTCCCGGGCGGAAAGAGTGATGAAGGGAGAGAAACCGGCCTCACTGACATTCCGCATATGGTGGCCTTGTCCGGGTGTCAGGCCAGTGTTGACACAGACCGCCGGTTCAACTGATCAAGCCGGGTCACTTCTTTTTACACACTGAAGGACACACAGCTATGCTTGTCACATTCAAAGTGTCTAAACCAGGGGTGTCCAACGTACTGCCCGCGAACAGGTTTTATCCGGCCCGCAGGATGAGTTCCCTAAGTATAAATATGAGCCGAAATTCTTGAATGAAATAAACTGCTTTTTTAAATGTGTCCACTAGATGCCGCAATAGCAATTCTTTGTATCTGTAGATCAGGGGTGTCAAACTCAAATACAGAGTGGGCCAAAATATAAAACTGAACAAAGCCGTGGGCCGAGGTTGAACAAATTATTAATAGGGACCCAAACAAGTTTTGCGTTGAATATTGAACAAGCAAGGCTTATAAAACTTTATAGTGACATGGAACATCTAGTTTAAAATAATAATAATAATAATAATAATAATAACAATTTAAAAATATCAATGGCATATCAAACAAAATTTAAATAAAAATCGTATGCCTCTTTTCTATTTGCAGCCTTCTGAGGTACATATCAAAAATAAACTTTTTCCACAGGCTAATAATACATTTGAAAATAAAATAACAACAATGAATCAAACATTGAAGCCTTGAAGTAGCAAGAGAGAGTGCATGAATAAAACCTTAATTATTGCTCAGTTTGCTACACTGATTTGCTTTAACACTGAATATGGAACAAGCAACGCTTACATAACTTAATCATGCAAAAGCAACCATCAAAAAACGAACGAAAAAACATCATTGGTACATTAAATAAAATAAAAATTAAAAAATAATTAATGCCTCTTTTCCATTTGCAGCCCTATGAGGTAAATATCAACATTAACGTTTTCACAGGCTAATGAATTTGAAAATAAAATAACAATGAGGTGGGCGGGGTTGGGGGGATGGGGTGTGTATATTGTAGCGTCCCAGAAGAGTTAGTGCTGCAAGGGGTTCGGGTATTTGTTCTGTATGTTGTGTTCAGTGCGGATGTGTCTGTCATTCTTGTTTGGCGTGGGTTCACAGTGTGGCGCATATTTGTAACAGTGTTAAAGTTGTTTATACGGCCACCCTCAGTGTGACTTGTATGGCTGTTGACCAAGTATGCGTGGCATTCAATTAAGTGTGTGTAAAAGCTGCATATATTACCTGGCTGTGCCGGCACGCAGTTTGTATGGAGGAAAAGCGGACGTGACGACAGGTTGTAGAGGACGCTAAAGGCAGTGCCTTTAAGGCACGCCCCCAATATTGTTGTCCAAGTGGAAATCGGGAGAAATTTGGGAGAAGGGTTGGCCCGGGAGATTTTCGGGAGGGGCACTGAACTTCAGGAGTCTCCCGGGAAGTATTAGCGGTGAATGCGGTGTTACAGCGGCACTGCCGCTGTATAATACCGGTTGGCCAGATCTAATGTTAATTTAATATTGCCTCAAGGGCCAAATTAAATTACACGGCGGGACAAATTTGGCCCGCGGGCGAGAGTTTGACACCCATGTTGTAGATGATGCTACATATGTAAAAAAAAAAATAAACAACATGATGTTAGTGCACCAGTTGAGGAAAATCAATCAATCAATCAATGTTTACTTATATAGCCCTAAATCACTAGTGTCTCAAAGGGCTGCACAAACCACCACGACATCCTCGGTAGGCCCACATAAAACTCACACCCAGTGGGACATCGGTGACAATAATGACCCAGTGGGACGTCGGTGACAATGATGACTATGAGAACCTTAGAGAGGAGGAAAGCAATGGATGTCGAGCAGGTCTAACATGATACTGTGAAAGTTCAATCCACAATGGATCCAACACAGTCGCGAGAGTCCAGTCCAAAGCGGATCCAACACAGCAGCGAGAGTCCCGTTCACAGCGGAGCCAGCAGGAAACCATCCCAAGCGGAGGCGGATCAGCAGCGCAGAGATGTCCCCAGCCGATACACAGGCAAGCAGTACATGGCCACCGGATCGGACCGGACCCCCTCCACAAGGGAGAGTGGGACATAGAAGAAAAAGAAAAGAAACGGCAGATCAACTGGTCTAAAAAGGGAGTCTATTTAAAGGCTAGAGTATACAAATGAGTTTTAAGGTGAGACTTAAATGCTTCTACTGAGGTGGCATCTCGAACTGTTACCGGGAGGGCATTCCAGAGTACTGGAGCCCGAACGGAAAACGCTCTATAGCCCGCAGACTTTTTTTGGGCTTTGGGAATCACTAACAAGCCGGAGTCCTTTGAACGCAGATTTCTTGCCGGGACATATGGTACAATACAATCGGCAAGATAGGATGGAGCTAGACCGTGTAGTATTTTATACGTAAGTAGTAAAACCTTAAAGTCACATCTTAAGTGCACAGGAAGCCAGTGCAGGTGAGCCAGTACAGGCGTAATGTGATCAAACTTTCTTGTTCTTGTCAAAAGTCTAGCAGCCGCATTTTGTACCAACTGTAATCTGTTAATGCTAGACATGGGGAGACCCGAAAATAATACGTTACAGTAGTCGAGGCGAGACGTAACAAACGCATGGATAATGATCTCAGCGTCTTTAGTGGACAGAATGGAGCGAATTTTAGCGATATTACGGAGATGAAAGAAGGCCGTTTTAGTAACGCTTTTAATGTGTGCCTCAAAGGAGAGAGTTGGGTCGAAGATAATACCCAGATTCTTTACCGTGTCGCCTTGTTTAATTGTTTGGTTCTCAAATGTTAGAGTTGTATTATTAAATAGAGTTCGGTGTCTAGCAGGACCGATAATCAGCATTTCCGTTTTTTTGGCGTTGAGTTGCAAAAAGTTAGCGGACATCCATTGTTTAATTTCATTAAGACACGCCTCCAGCTGACTACAATCCGGCGTGTTGGTCAGCTTTAGGGGCATGTAGAGTTGGGTGTCATCAGCATAACAGTGAAAGCTAACACCATATTTGCGTATGATGTCACCTAGCGGCAGCATGTAGTTGCTGAAGAGTGCAGGGCCAAGGACCGAACCCTGGGGAACTCCACACGTTACCTTAACGTAGTCCGAGGTCACATTGTTATGGGAGACACACTGCATCCTATCAGTAAGATAAGAGTTAAACCAAGACAGGGCTAAGTCTGACATACCAATTCGTGTTTTGATACGTTCTAATAAAATATTATAATCGACGGTATCGAAAGCAGCGCTAAGATCGAGGAGCAGCAATATAGATGACGCATCAGAATCCATCGTTAGCAATAGATCATTAGTCATTTTTGCGAGGGCTGTCTCCATGGAGTGATTTGCCCTGAAACCGGATTGAAAGGTTTCACATAGATTGTTAGACGCTAAGTGTTCATTTAACTGCTCCGCAACAATTTTTTCAAGGATTTTTGAAATAAAGGGAAGGTGAGACACCGGTCGGTAGTTTACCATGAGGTCAGGATCGAGGTTCGGTCTTTTAAGAAGAGGATGAATAACCGCTTTTTTGAATGCTAGGGGAACAGTGCCCGAGGAGAGTGATAAGTTTATAATATTTAGCACTGATGGACCTAATAATACAAAGAGCTCCTTGATCAGTTTCCCAGGAAGAGGGTCAAGTAAGTATGTTGTCTGTTTTATTCCATTTACACGTTGTAACAATTCCTCTAATGTTATTTCCTCAAAACGAGAGAAACTATTTTGGAGGGCAGTATCCGCCGTATATACCATCGTATCAGTGTTAATAGAACCCCGTTGTAGCTGGGACACATTGTCTTTAATCTCCTTTCTAATGACTTCAATTTTCTTACTAAAGAATTGCATAAAGTCATCAGCTGAGTGGGTTGAGCTACTGGAAGGGGTCCCTTGTTGGGTTAGCGATGCTACCGTACTAAACAAAAATTTAGGATCGTTTTTATTACGGTGGATGAGATTTGAATAATATTTAGCTTTAGCTAAGGTAAGCATGCGTTTATAAGTTATTAAACCATCACTCCATGCTTGATGGTGCACCTCAAGTTTAGTCGTGCGCCATTTGCGTTCCAGCTTTCTACATAATTTCTGAGCTCTAGTTTCTTCTGTAAACCACGGGGTGCGCTTTTTTGGAGCCTTTTTTAACTTTAGCGGTGCTATGTTATCAATGGTTTCGCGCAGGGCGTCGTTAAAGTTGTTAGTGAGGTTATCAATAGAGCCCACATACTTTGGGAATGGTGCCATTACCGAGGGCAGTAGGTCAGCAAGAGTTGTTGTTGTGGCCGTATTAATGTTGCGGCTGCTATAGCAGTTATTATTATTATTAGTTTGACGAACATGCGTCTGAACCTCGAATTTTATAAGGTAATGATCGGACAATACTTTAGTATACGGGAGTATCGTAACTTTGGAGACGGTGATACCCCTGACAAGCACTAGGTCTATCGTATTACCGTTGCGATGCGTGGGTTCATTTATTATTTGTGTGAGACCACAGCTATCAATTACAGTCTGGAGCGCTACGCACGGTGGGTCCGATGGGGTATTCATATGGATATTAAAGTCCCCCATTATGATTATATTATCGGCGTGTGTCACTAGATCAGCAACGAACTCTGAGAATTCATTGATAAAGTCCGAATAGGGCCCTGGGGGGCGGTAGATAACAGCCAGGTGTAGAGGCAGCGGTGTGACAGACTTCATAGTAAGCACCTCAAACGATTTATATTTATTATTTATGTTAGGACTAAGGTTAAAGTTTTCGTTGTATATTAGTGCAATAATAAGCAAACTACATAAATTACATCCTGTAATTTGATTTTGAAATTATTTTTTTTTATCTTTATAGATTGAAAATGAAGACTAATGAGCTGACTGATAAACATTATCACATCATTTATTCAGAAAGTATAAATAATGACAAGTTGATAGAATACTAGTAACCACAACATGTAAGCTTAAAAAAACCCCAACAACATTATGATTTGTAGAATTTCAGAATGTACTTGTTCTATTTTTAAACAAAGAAAACAATCTGAAGTTGTCTTTATTTTTAAGTTATTGTGCCGTGATTTTACCAGTCTGGCCCACTTGGGAGTAGATTTTTCTCCATGTGGCCCCCGATCTAAAATGAGTTTGACACCCCTGGTCTAAAAACTTCATTGTGGTCTACATAACATGTGATGGTGGTCAAAATGTTGCATGGATGATGTTTTACGGACCGTCTTCAAGTCGCGTTGTGGGCGGTCTTATTTACGTGGCTCACCTTGGACGGCGTCTTCTCCCCACCATCCATGTTGTAGTTTTAGCGCCTCCATAGCATACTTGCCAACCTTGAGACCTTCGAATTCGGGGTTGAGGCGCAGGCAACATACCCATTCCCCTTCGAGCTGTCTTGGATGAAATGAAATTCTTTTTTTACAATCACTTTGGAAGCGTACTTCTTCTTCTTATTATTATTATTATTATTCGTCGTCGCCATGTCTCGTCTTCGTTCTTCCGCTTTGTCTCTTTCTTGTTGTGTGTGCAGTTGTGCACTGAGCTCCAAAAGCCGTAAATGTTATTGTAGGGTACCGGAAGAGTTAGTGCTGCAAGGGGCTCTTGGTATTTGTTCTGTTGTGTTTATGTTGAGTTACGCCATTCTTGTTCGGTGTGGGTTCGCAGCGTGGCGCATATTTGGAACAGTGTTAAAGTTGTTTATACGGCCACCCTCAGTGTGAGGTGTATGGCTGTTGAACAAGTATGCATTGCATTCACTGGTGTGTACGTATGTGTGGTTAAGCCAGTCAAAATGTCATACACCATGTCAGCATTTCTTGACATCTTCGAGTAAAGACCATTGTTAAACCCGTCCAACGCTACATTATTAAGGGACTGGGCCGGCACAATGTTAATATGGAGGAAAAAACGGACGCCTGGACAGCATGGGACTGTAAAGTGGTGAAGGTTTCAGGTGAGAGAGGACGCTAAAGGCCCCCAATAATTGGTGTCCAGGTGGAAATCGGGAGAAATTCGGGAGAATGGTTGCCCCGGGAGATTTTCAGGAGGGGCACTGAAATTCGAGAGTCTCACGGGAAAATCGGAAGGGTTTGCAAGTATGCTCCAGAGCGAGTCTACTTATAGATAAAAGTTAAAATCATACGCTGCTTTATATTAGAAATACCACCGGAGGGTGCACGTGCACGTACGAGACGGTCTGCCCCACGACAAGAGGATGGTGAAAGAGAAGGAGCTTATTGGATACAATGGCGGACTTTGGGTAAAATCATCATCATCGGCGGTCACTAGAACGAGTATGACGATCCTCCTGGTAGGGGTGTATCCCTTTATGGAGGATGCCTGCACGTGACTTTGTTTATCGTGGGGAGACTGGTGCACGGACAGACACCACACGATCCTTGACAGAATCGGGTCAGAGTCCAAGATGACTGGGCACCCTTTTCTGCTGCAGCCTTCTTCCGCCGTCGTAGCCGTAGTGATAGTTCTTAAAATCTACCGTCTTCCGCCTGCTCCGCTGTTGAGGTCTTCACCATATCCCTGGCTAGGGGGCAGTTAGGTACTAGGCCTCTGCCAAGGGGCACCTAGGGTAACAGTTGTAAAGGGGTTAAGGTCCTCCATAGAGGAGCCTCCACTGCCGGATGCACTTTAACGTCATGCCCAGGACACGAATATATATTATTACTATTATTATTATTATTAATTATATATTAATACCATATATGGGCATATCCACTGACGTCAGAGGGCAGAGCCAATTCCAAACGGTTCGATAAGCGGAAGTGTGAAGGAAAGCCGTTCGAATTCAAATTTCCAGGACTTATGCAGATCCCAAACACAAAGATAGGAAAAGATGGGTTTTGCATAACAGGGCCCCTTTAAGTCATGGTACATTTAACAAGGGAGTGAAACGATTCCTAGACTAATCAGTGTAACTCCATTTCAGAAAATCCATCCATCCATCCATTTTTCTACCGCTTGTCTCTTTTGGGGACGCGGAGGTTGCTGGAGCCTAGCTCAGCTGCATTCGGGCGGAAGGCGTCGCACACCCTGGACAAGTCGCCACCTCATCACAGCGCCAACACAGAAACACAGACCTCATTCGCACACGAGGGCCAATTTAGTGTTGCCAATCAACCTATTCTCAGGTGCGTGTTTTTGGGCAGTGGGAGGAAGCCGGAGTACTCGAAGGAAACCCACGCAGCCACGGGGAGAACATGCAAACTCCACACAGAAAGATCCTGAGCCCGGGATTGAACTCAGGACCTTCGTATTGTGAGGCACGTGCACTAACCCCTGTTCCACCGTGCTGCCCCATTTCAAGAAATGATAGATTTTTTTCTGCTATTTAAAAAAGAAATACAGCTAAATAGCTCAAACTATGAACATGTAGCATGAGTGCGAGGCTACATTCGCACTGCAGGGTCCAATTCAGATTATTTGGTCAAATCTCATCTTTTTAGTGACCGTTCATACTACCAAAAAAAAAAAAAAAAAAAGGGATTTCTGATGTGAATGCAATCCGACCCGCATGCGGACATGACGTCACACGTGCTGCAGTGTTTACGGAAATAAATGGAAAATGGGTTATACTTGTATAGCGTTTTTCTACTTTCGAGGTACTCAAAGCGCTTTGACACTATTCCCACATTGTCTTGCCCAAAGGCACAACGGATGTGAGGAGGTTGTTAGAAGGTGGGGATTGAACCAGAAACCCTAAGATTGCTGGCACGGCCACTCTCCCAACCGCGCCACGCCATGGCTTCCACTCTAGTCCGTCTCAGGTGTGGCGCATTTGTGGCAATTTCAAAGGTTTTGTGCAATCAAAGTCGACATTTTCTGAACCATATTATTGCGTGCAGAACATGGGTGTCAAACCTACGGCCCGCCGGACGAGTTTGCTAACTTTGAAAATGCGCCAACATTTTGGAATGAAAGAAACTGCTGTTCTAAATGTGTCCACTTGATGTCGCAATAGCAATTCTTTGTATCTTTGTAGATGAGGCTACATATGTAAAAAAATAAAAATAAACCACATGATGTTATTGCACCAGTCGAGGAAAATTATCAAACTCCATAAATAACATCCTGTAATTTTATTTTTATATTATTTTTTTATCTTGATAAATTGAACATTAATGCCAATGAGTTGACTGATGAGTATTATCACGTAATTTATTCAGAAAGTATAAATGACGAAAAATTAAGGTAGAATACTACTAACTACAACATGTAAGTGTACAAAAATAAATAATAAATGAATAGAATAAACATTATGATTTGTACATTTTCAGAATGTGCTTGTTGTATTTTTGAACAAAGAAAACAATCTGAAGTTGTCTTTATATTTAAGTTATCGTGCCGTGATCTTACCAGTCTTCTACTGCCTTGGTGTAGAATATTAAAGGGGGCAAGGATTTTGGCTCTGGCAGTTTTTTGGGGTATTTTGGTTCGAAGAGAGAGACAGCGAGTTCCTAAAAACATATTGTTTTTACCACTTTTATGCATCCGTTGTCAACTATTTATTTTGTGATCGTCTATCTTGGCCAATAATTATGACACTTTCTGATGGTGTTCTGGTTGGATAAATGCAACCTGAGTGCGGAATCGTTCGTATTGAGGACTATAAAAGTCTTATATAAGTGTTATAATGAAGACAACTCATGATGTAAGTGTCTATATTAGTTATACTAGCCTACTATCAAAATTACTTTAAATGTCTTATAAATGTATTATGATGAAGACAACACATGATGTAAGTGTCTATATTAATTATATTAGCCTACTATCAAAATGACTTTAAAAGTCTTAAATATGTGTTATAATGAAGACAACACATGATGTAAGTGTCTATATTAGTTATACCAGCCTACTATCAAAATTACTTTAAATGTCTTATATATGTGTTATGATGAAGACAACACATGATGTAAGTGTCTATATTAATTATATTAGCCTACTATCAATATGACTTTAAAAGTCTTATATATGTGTTTTGATGAAGACAACACATGATGTGTCTATATTAGTTATATTAGCCTACTATCAAAATTACTTGAAAAGTCTTATATACGTGTTATAATGAAGACAACACATGATGTAAGTGTCTATATTAATTATATTAGCCTACTATCAAAAGGACTTTAATAGTCTTATATACGTGTTATAATGAAGACAACACATTATGTAAGTGTCTATATTAGTTATACCAGCCTACTCTCAAAATGACTTTAAAGGTCTTATATATGTGTTTTGATGAAGACAACACATGATGTAAGTGTCTATATTAATTACATTAGCCTACTATCAAAATGACTTTAAAAGTCTTATATATGTGTTTTGATTAAGACAACACATGATGTAAGTGTCCATATTAGTTATATTAGGCTACTATCAAAATTACTTTAAAAGTCTTATATACGTGTTATAATGAAGACAACACATGATGTAAGTGTCTATATTAGTTATATTAGCCTACTATCAAAATTACTTTAAAAGTCTTATATATGTGTTATAATGAAGACAACACATGATGTAAGTGTCTGTATTAGTTATATTAGCCTACCATCAAAATGGCTTGAAAAGTCTTATATAAGTAATGGTCAAATCAACGTCAGAACCCGACATTGTTTAAACGTTGTCAGAAAGCATGTTTTTTCAACGTTGTATTTTTGTTGTAGAATATTGGTTGGGAAATGACCAAAATTCAATGGTTAAATCAAAATCACAACCTGACATTGATTAAACATCAATAAGCATGTTGTTTCAACGTTGTATTAATGTTGTAGAGTTTTGGTTGGGAAATGACCAAATTTTAATGATCAAATCAACGTTGTATTTTTGTTGTAGAATATTGGTTGGGAAATGACCACATTTCAATGGTCAAATCAACATCAGAACATGACATTGATTAAACGTTGTCAAAAAGCATGTTGTTTCAACGTTGTATTTGTGTTGTAGAATAGTGGTTGGGAAATGACCATATTTCAATGGTCAAATCAACGTCAGAAGCCAACATTGATTAAACGTTGTCAAAAAGCATGTTGTTTCAACGTTGTATTTGTATTGTAGAATATTGGTTGAGAAATGACCACATTTAAATAATCAAATCAATGTTGTCAAAAAGAATGTTATTTCAACATTGTATTTGTATTGTAGAATATTGGTTGGGAAATGACCAAAATTCAATGATAAAATCAATGTTGTCAAAAAGCATGTTGTTTCAACGTTGTATTTGTGTTGTAGCATATTGGTTGAGAAATGACCAATTTTCAATGATCAAATCAATGTTGTCAAAAAACATGTTATTTCAACGTTGTTTTTGTATTGTAGGATATTGGTTGGGAAATGACCACATTTCAATGGTCAAATCAACATCAGAACTTGACATTGATTAAACGTTGTCAAAAAGCATGTTGTTTCAACATTATGTTTGTGGTGTAGAATATTGGTTGGGAAATGACCAAATTTCAATGGCCTAATCAACGTCAGAACCTGACATTGATTAAACGTTGTCAAAAAGTACGCTGTTTCCACGTTGTGTTTGTGTTGTACAATATTGGTTAAGAAATGACCACGTATCAATGGTGAAATCAACGTCACATCCTGACATTGATTAAATGTTGTCAAAAAGCATGTTGTTTCAACGTTGCATTTGTGTTGTAGAATATTGGTTGGGAATTGACCACATTTCAATGATCAAATCAATGTTGTCAAATAGCATGTTATTTCAACATTATATTTGTAAATAAATAAATGATAAATGGGTTGTACTTGTATAGCGCTTTTCTACCTTCAAGGTACTGAAAGCGCTTTGACACTACTTCCACATTTACCCATTCACACATACATTCACACACTGATGGAGGGAGCTGCCATGCAAGGCGCCAACCAGCACCCATCAGGAAATTTCTCCCAAAAATCTCCCGAAATTCAGCGGAGCTGGATGCCGCGGACCAGAGTGGGGACAGCCTGTTTTCACGTCCGCTTTCCCACTATATAAACAGCTTGCCTGCCCAATCACGTTACAACATCTACGGATTTTAATAAAAAACTGCACACACAAGGAGACGAAGCAGAAGAACGAGGAACTTACAGCCATGGCGACGCCGTCTGTAATAGAGTGATTCTATGTTGTCTGTCGCCATCTCCTGGTGAATGTTGGCTATAGCGTTATGGGGTTGCTTTTTGATTGGCCAATGATGAATGTGGTCTTGCGCACCTGACGGCAATTTCGGCAAGTGACTCTCGCCAGTACGCAAATGGCAGAAAAAAGGTTACTCAAATGAAAGGTAATTGTTTTGTTTTTTTAGTAACCAGCAAGCACAGTACAATTAGTAGGACAACTGTGTTTTTATTACTGTGTATTTTTTAGATGTCGTCTGAAATTCAACTATTTCTTTTATTTATATATATATATATATATATATATTTATATATATATATATATATATATATATATATATATATATATATATATATATATAATAAAATAAATATATATAGCTAGAATTCACTGAAAGTCAAGTATTTCATACACGCCCCTGACCACGCCCCCCACCTCTGGAAATCGGAGGTCTCAAGGTTGGCAAGTATGGAGGCAAGGCACACCGCTGCCCGCTGCAAGATCCCGGCGAGGAGGTGTGGCCGGCAGTCCGACAGCGAGGCAGGGCAGGCCTCCTCGCTGCCATCTTGGGCGGGGCTCCGGCGTGCCCTGCCAGCTCCGCCTCTCCACACACATGTATACCTTTAGTAATAATTTCCAGCAGGTATCTAACCCTCTGAGACAATTACTTACATGTGTTGTCTTCATTTTAACACTTACATAAGGCTTTTAAATTTTTGCGGCTTCAGACAGATTTGTTTTTTGTATTTTTGGTCCAATATTGCTCTTTTAACATTTTGGGTTGCCGACCCCTTACGTTAGGCTCTCAGCAGTTTGTTCTTTGTGAGTGACTTCACAGACTTTTGAAGGCCGGATACAAATGTCATTATCATGACTTCTTCCCCTCCCTCTCTCCTGTGTCTAGTGAGAAGCAGAGTCTGATGAGCCTGGCGGGCGCAACAGTGGTGGCGGCGGCGGTGGGCTATCAGGGCGGAGGAGGGGCGCGCCAGAGAGATTTGATCATGGAGCAGAAAGTCAGCAAACTGACGTCCGGCTTCCAGCGCAGTTCCACCTCGGACGATGACTCGGGCTGCGCGCTGGAGGAGTACGCCTGGGTACCGCCCGGTCTTCGCCCTGAGCAGGTGAACAAAGATGCTGTAACCAACTTTGCCGATCGTGGAAACGAGGCTTTGGGTTTTAGGGCTAGTTGAGGGATGTCTAAGAATGACCCCTTGATTTTTACACTCATGTACGGTATTCGCAGCGCTTCACTTTCCCCACATTTTTATGTTACACAGCCTCATTGGTTGTTGTCCTCAAAATTCTACACACAATACCCCATAATGACAATGTGAAACATTGTGGGGGTTTTTTATTTGCAAATGTATTAAAAATCAAAAACTACAAAATCACATGTACATAAGCATTGCTCAATTATTTCTTGATGCACCTTTGGCTGCAATTACAGCCTCAAGTCTTTTTGAATTCTAAATCTTTGGGCACTTTCACTCGTTCCTCTTTGCAGCACCTCCCAAGCTCCATTATGTTGGATGAGAAGGGTTGGTTTTCATCCAGCATGTCTCTGTACAATCCTGCATTTATCTTTCTCTCTATCCTGACTCTCACCCAGTTTTTGCCGCTGAAAACCATGATGCTGCCACCACCAATGTTTCAAAGTAGGGATGGTATTGGCCATGGTTTTCCTCCAAACATGCAGCGGCATTCACGCCAAAGACTTCAACCTTTGTCTCATCAGACCAGAGAAATAATTTCTCATGGTCTAAGAGTCTTTCAGGTACATTTTTGCAAACGTTTTTTTACTAAGAAATGGCTTCCGTCTGGCCACTCTACCATACAGCTTGAACCTCTCTCCACAGAAGTGAAGTGAACTATATTTATATAGCGCTTTTTCTCTAGTGACTCAAAGCACGTTACATAGTGAAACCCAACATCTAAGTTACATTTTAAACCAGTGTGGATAGCACTGGGAGGAACGGCAGTGACTAGAATGGCGGAAGCGGGGATCGAACCTGCAACCCTCAAGTTGCTGGCACGGCCGCTCTACCAACCGAGCTATACCACCCCGAGAGGAATCCTGTAGCTCTGACAGAGTGACCATGGTCTTGGTCACCTCCCTGACTCGACTAAAACAAAATCCAGCAATGTTCAGAGACATCCCGGATGAAAACATCCACTTCCCATCCAACCTGATGGAGCTTGAAATGTGCTGGAAAGAGAGAAAGTGCCCAAAGATAGGTGTGCCAAGCTTGTGGCATCGTATTCAAAAAGACTTGAAGCTGTAATTGCTGCATAAACAAAGGGAATACTTATGTACATGTGATTAGTTTGTGTTTTATTTTTCATAAATGTGTAGATAAATAAAATAAAAAAAAGTTTCACATTGTCATTATGGGGTGTTGTGTGTAGAATTTTGAGGACAAAAAGGCTGTAACACAAAAAGTGAAGCTTTGTGAATACTTTCTGTAATTAATCGCCGACACAACCAATCCTCAATGAGGCGGGTCGTTATTCAGGTTGAGGTGTTCTCATGCCAGACTTTTATAAATATTCATACTCAGTTCAAAATATGGTCAACATTTTTCTTAGCCTACACTCAGTTGAGCGCCATTCTTGCGAAATTATCTTTTTCCCACGTACGCTGAATATCCCCTGGATGGAGGATAAAAACAGCAATGACCTCATTCTCATTCCTGACTCGGCGAGTGGTTGGCCCAGATAAATGATGCTCGGCCAGTTGAGGTCTCAGAGAAAGGAAGCGAGCCCTCACGGAAGATCAGAACAACACAATTCAGAAAAGCTCAATCAGCTTAAAAGGTAAACATAGACTATGTTTATACTGCAGGCCAAAGTGGGCCAGATCTGATTTTTTTTATTTTTGGATCTGATTTTTCACAAAGGGGGCCCAATGTGGCCTCCACATCACTTGCATGTGCACTTTAATAAAGTAAAAACTAAGGAAATAGACCAGGAGGAAATCGCTAGTCGCTAACACTACAAAATAAAATAAAAAAGTGTTGTTTTATGTGAAAGTAAAGTAGAGTAATATAAAGTATAAGTGGATGTACAGTCGTGGTCAAAAGTTTACATACACTTGTAAAGAACATAATGTCATGGCTGTCTGGAATTTTCAATAATTTCTACAACTCTTATTTTTTGGTGATAGAGTGATTGGAGCACATACTTGTTGGTCACAAAAATATTCATGAAGTTTTTTTTTTTCATGAATTTATTATGGGTCTACTCAAAATGTGACCAAAAGTACACATACAGCAATATTTGCTTACGTGTCCCTTGGCAAGTTTCACTGCAATAAGGGACTTTTGGTAGCCATCCACAAGCTTCTGGTTGAGTTTTTGACCACTCCTCTTGACAAAATTGGTGCAGTTCAGCTAAATGTGTTTTTTTTCGGACATGGACTTGTTTCTTCAGCATTGTCCACGCCTTTAAGTCAGGAAAACCGTAATTTTAGCCTGATTTAGCCATTCCTTTACCAAGTTTGACATGTGTTTGGGGTCATTGTCCTGTTGGAACACCCAACTGTGCCCAAGACCCAACCTCCGGGCTGAGGATTTTAGGTTGTCTTAAAGAATTTGGAGGTAATCCTCCTTTTTCATTGTCCCATTTACTCTCTGTAAAGCACCAGTTCCATTGGCAGCAAAACAGGCCCAGAGCATAAACCTACCACCACCATGCTTGACGGTAGGTATGATGTTCCTGGGATTAAAGGCCTCACCTTTTCTCCTCCAAACAAATACATGGGTATTGTGGCCAAACAGCTACATTTTTGTTTCACCTGACCTCACATGGAAAAAGATAAGACCTCTGGAGAAAACAAAAACAACAACTTTAGCTGAATTTCACCACTTTTGTCAAGAGGAGTGGTCAAAAAAATCAACCAGAAGCTTGTGGATGGCTACCAAAAGCGCCTTATTGCAGTGAAACTTGCCAAGGGACATGTAATCAAATATTAACATTGCTGTATGTATACTTTTGACCCAGCAGATTTGCTCATATTTTCACTAGACTCATAATACATTCATAAAAGAACCAAACTTCATGAATGTTTTTTGTGACCAACAAGTATGTGCTCCAATCACAAAAAAATAAGAGTTGTAGAAATGATTGGAAACTCAAGACCGCCAAGAACAGGCGAACGGTCCACCCCTGGGTCCTGACTCTGGACAGCCAGGACTTCCTCCATGGCCCCCTTCCACAAAAAAGAGGGGGGCAGCGTAGAAAAGAAAAGAAATGGCAGATCAACTCGTATAAAAAGGCGGGTCTATTTAAAGGCTAGAGTATACAAATGAGTTTTAAGATAAGACTTAAATGCTTTCTACGCTAAAATGTTGTTAAAATAAAGCCAATAATGCCTTTTTTTTGTGGCCCCCTTTATTTAGAAATGTATCGAAGAGTTTCTAAATAAATGTTGGTACCGGTAACAAAATATTGGTATTGGGACAACCCTAGTCTGAATCCAATGCGACCGGAATGTGACTTTTTCGTCATCTTGTGGCGAGCTACGTCACGCCAGAAAAATACAGTTGCCAGGAAGTGGATCCGGTTTCGGTGAGCAAAGTCTATTTAAGACGATCTCATTTTCAGTGCATCACTTGTCAAGAGTGCACAAATGATAGTCTATATATAGTACATTAATATATGTTTAGATTCTGAAGAAATAGCGATTGTTGAAAGACCGAAATTGACCAGTCCCCAGCCACCGGTCCGGAAAACGGTAGCAGTCCGTGACGCATTTGCAACCGGGCCGCACAGAAACAAAAATTAATTCATAAACTACGACTTGACTTTGGCCTGTCCCACTAAACACACCTATAAGATTGTTAATAGATGTACAGTTGTGTTCATAAGTTTACATACCCTGGGAGAATTTATTCTTCTCGGCCATGCAGCCCATTTTTCTTCAAGTGAAGTGAAGTGAATATATAGCGCTTTTTCTCTAGTGACTCAAAGCACTTTACATAGTGAAACCCACTATCTAAATTTTACATTTAAACCAGTGTGGGTGGCACTGGGAGCAGGTGGGTAAAGTGTCTTGCCCAAGGACACAACGGCAGTGACTAGGATGGCTGAAGCAGGGATCGAACCTGCAACGCTCAAGTTGCTGGCATGACCGCTCTACCAACCAAGCTATACCGCCTCAAGTGCCTCATTATTGTGCATCTTGAAACAGCCACACAACAATTTGTTAGAGAGTCCTCTATTTCAGCCGAAGTTATTCGTGTATTTTTATTTTTTCATCTCGAACAATTTTCCTGTCAGTTGTGGCTGAAATCTTTGCTGGTCTAAATTTATCCCCCATTTTCCACTTCTTAATCAGCGTTTGAACACTGCTGATTGGCATTCTCAATTCCTTGGCTATCTTTTTATACCCCTTTCCTGTTTTATGCAGTTCAATTAACTTTTCAATTACCTTTGACAATTCTTTTGCCTTCCCCATGACTCGGAATCCAGACACATCCGTGCAGTACTGGATGAAAGATGCAATGGTCTGTCAGAAGCCCAGAAACTCACTGACCTTTCATACACACACATCAATTACAAACAAACATGTCACAGGTGAGGATTGGAACCTTGATGAGCCATTCGAACCTGTTTTTGTCAACTTTTGGGCATGTTATCAGATCAAAGTCACTGGGGTGTGTCAACTTTTGATCAGGGTCATTTGGGTACTTTCTTTTGTCATTTTTAATTGAAAAGAATAAATACAGTTGTTTGCCAATAAATAGCTTCACACAACCATTAAGCATGAATGGAAGAGGGGTTCCAATCCGCACCTATGACATGTTTGTTTGGCAGACCATTGCATCTGCACGAATGTTTATGGATTCCGAGTCATGGGGAAGGCAAAAGAATTGTCGAACGATCTGCAAGAAAAGGTCATTGAACTTCATAAAATAGGAAAGGGGTATAAAAAGATAGCCAAGGAATTGAGAATGCCAATCAGCAGTGTTCAAACGCTGATTAAGAAATGGAAAATGAGGGATTCATTTAGACCAGCAAAGATTTCAGCCACACCAGCCAGTAAAATTGTTTGAGATGAAAAATAAAAATTCACGAATAACTTCAGCTGAAATACAGTACTCTCTGAAAAATTGGGGTGTGGCTGTTTCAAGATGCACAATAAGGAGGCACTTGAAGAAAAATGGGCTGCATGGTCGAGAAGAAATACATTCTCCCAGGGTATGTAAACTTATTAGCACGACTGTATGTTACAACTCCTTTGTTATAGTACATTATCAATCAATCAATGATTATTTATATAGCCCTAAATCAGTAGTGTCTCAAAGGGCTGCACAAACCACAACACAAATCACAACGACATAAGGGAAAGGAAAACTCACACCCAGTGGGACGTCGGTGACAATGATGACTATGAGAAACCTTGGAGAGGACCGCATATGTGGGCAACCCCTCCCCCCCTCTAGGGGAAACGAAAGCAATGGATGTCGAGCGGGTCCAACATGATACTGTGAAAGTTCAACCATAGTGGATCCAACACAACCGTGAGAGTCCCGTCCACAGTGGAGCCAGCAGGAAACCACCCCAAACTCTGGACGAGTGGTCCATCCTGGGTCCCGAATCAGGAAAGCCAGCACCTCATCCATGGCCACCGGACCGGACCCCTTCCAGTGGGACAGAGGCGAAAAAGAATAGAAACGGCAGATCAACTGGTCTAAAAAGGGAGTCTATTTAAAGGCTAGAGCAGGGGTAGGGAACCTATGGCTCGTGAGCCAGATGTGGCTCTTTTGATGACTGCATCTGGCTCTCGGATAAATCTGAGCTGACATTGCTTAACATGATAAGTAATGAATGATTCCACTTGTAATCACAGTCTTAAAAATACCGCACCTGTTCAAGAAGTTGCGTAATGGTAAGAAGTTATTTATTTATTATTGGTTAGTGTGGGGCTTTCCCCTCTGGGGGTTCTTCAGACCACCAAGCACCGAAATGAGAGCCTGTTTCAGGGTTACAATATTGTTTTATTTTTCAATAAGTCTCTCAGTTGCTGTCCAGCAATTGTATTTTTGTCTTTCGTTCTCGCTCGCGCTCTGGCTCCAGCCCCAACCCCGTCTCTCCTACTGGCTGCTCCTTATAACAGAGCGACAGGTCAAGGCCCAGGTGGACCATCCACGCACCTGTCGCTGATTTCGAGGCCTGTCCTGGCACACCCCTGTTAGCTTCAGAATAACAATGTTATTACAAAGAATAAGAGACCTCTTATACCCTAGAAATGTTGGTCTTACTTACAAATGCACACATTTAGTTGTGTTCAGTGTGAAGAAAAATATCATATGGCTCTTACGGAAATACTTTTTGAAATATTTGGCTTTTTGGCTCTCTCAGCCAAAAAGGTTCCTGACCCCTGGGCTAGAGTATACAAATGAGTTTTAAGGTGAGACTTAAATGCTTCTACTGAGGTAGCATCTTGAACTGTTACTGGGAGGGCATTCCAGAGTACTGGAGCCCGAACGGAAAACGCTCTATAGCCCGCAGACTTTTTTTGGGCTCTGGGAATCACTAATAAGCCGGAGTCCTTTGAACGGCAGATTTCTTGCCCGGACAATACAATCGGCAAGATAGGCTGGAGCTATATATATATACACACATATACGAATACAATGTTCATGTGCCAAAGGTTTTTATAGAAAGCGGGTCCGTGGAAATAATGCCGACATTAAAGCGATCCCTGGTGGAAAAAACAAACTTGTCTCAACAGACAGGATGTGAGGGTTTTCTTCACAAACTGCAGTCTGGTCAAGTCTGCTTGTGATTATCAGAGATCTGTTGTGGAGGACTCGGTGGGTCCAGCATCCTGCTGCTCGCAGGATCGGGAATTTGGGGGGCCGACTTTTTAACAAGCCTTTTCCTCCACAAACACAAGCAGGGCTGTTAGTCGAGCCCGGAGGGCAGCCGGAGTAATGTGGCATGTTTCCTAAACCCGGCTCTCCCCGGTTCCTCTATCTCTGTGTTGAACCACACACATGGACGCCAAGGAGGGGATGGAGGACAACAATAAATAATACAGGGCTTTTTTTTTTTCTTTGGCTCAACTGTAATGTCTTTACTGCACCCGTCATTCTGGGAAAGGAACACATAGCCGAGCCCCCGTGGAGCGAGATGAGGGGTAATAGCGGCGTCAAAATGTGCATAATTTACGACGGGGTGGTGGTGATGGGCTTGATTGTCAGGCTAAATTGCTGTTCGCTCCCCTTCTGGAGCTGCAGGAAGTCCCCTGACACACAAGACCAGCACGTCCCACCTCTTTATCTGGCGGGCCGTAATGGCCCATCCCTCATAAAGTTTACTCTCCGAGTGGTCGGCCCCCGAAAAAAAAAAGGTCAAAGTGCCACCAAAGACCGGCGTGCATTGTCCTGTCCCTATAGAGACAAGCTTATGATTGTAAAAACTCATTTGACCTGTTGACCCGGGATGATTTATGAAGAACCCGCTTCCCCGGTTTTCCGTAACTAGGAATAAAGCAAATGTAACTGGATTACCGATGCCATCATTTCCATGAATTGATCAACGTGGACCCCGACTTAAAGAAGTTGGAAAAACTTATACGGGTGTTACCATTGAGTGGTCAATTGTACGGAATATCTACTATACTGTGCAATCTACTAATAAAAGTTTAAATCAATCAATCAATCCACTCTTCATCCTGGGCACAGCAGTGGAGATCGTAAGCAGCACCAAGTTGCTGGGCGCGCAGATAACTGACAATATGACCTGGTCCCAACACTGCAAAAACTGAAATCTAAGTAAGATTATATATATCTCAAATAAGGGTGATATTTGCTTATTTTCTGTCTGATTAGATCATTCTAAGCAGATCTTAAGTGTTTTACTTGAGGCTGCGGAACCTCTTTCTAGAGTCCAGCAGTGAAAACAGTCTAAGGAGTCTCTACGGATTTTCTTAGCCCTGGTCAGGCGGCGGCTTTTTGCGTTTTCCTAGATAGAAGGAAGAGGTCCTCACCACTCTGCAGAGACTTCCACATTGCAAAAACTGAAATCTAAGTAAGATTAAATATTTCAAATAATTGCGATATTTGCTTATTTTCTGTCTGATTAGATCATTTTTCTCACTAAGCAGATCTTAAGTGTTTTACTTGAGAATGCAGAACCTCTTTCTAGAGTCCAGCAGTGAAAACAGTCTAAGGAGTCTCTATGGATTTTCTGAGCCCTGGTCAGGCGGCGGCTTTTTGCGTTTCCCTAGATAGGAGGAAGAGGTCCTCACCACTCTGCAGAGACTTCCACACTGCAAAAACTGAAATATAAGTAAGATTAAATATCTCAAATAAGGGTGATATTTGCTTATTTTCTCTCGGATAAGATCATTCTTCTCACTAAGTAGATTTTATGTTAGAGTGTTTTACTTATTTTAAGGGTTTTGGTACTAAATGATCTCAGTAAGATATTACAGCTTGTTGCTGATATGTTATGAACTATATTGAGCAAAACATGCTTGGAACGAGAATATCAACTGTTGCAAAGCTGTGTCATCAACCCTCACAAGTATAAAACTGCTTTTTCAAAGTAATAATTTCTTATTTCAAGCATGAAAAAAAAAAATGACTTTGACACAATTGTGTCTCATCATTAAAACGGATGACATCGAAATGAACTTTGCTGTTTAATTTTCAATGAACAATAGAACATACATACTCATATAGTAGTACAGTTACTACTTAAACATTTTAACATGTGAAATTTCAAACTATTTTAAACAGAAATAGTTCATTTGGTGCGATGATGTCATGTTATGGATGGGAAAATGCATTTTTAGACCACTGGACTTGCCTGAGCGGCTAGTAGACCCCGAAAGTAACAAGCGGTTGCCTTGTCGCCTTTCCATTAAGAACAATGAACTAGTTTTTACAAACCCCGTTTCCATATGAGTTGGGAAATTGTGCTAGATGTAAATCTAAACGAAATACAATGATTTGCAAATCCTTTCCAACTCATATTCAGTTGAATGCACTACAAAGACAAGATATTTGATGTTCAAACTCATAAACTTGTATTTTTTTTTCTTGTTTTTGAACACTGACTTTTTGCAGTGTACACAGCGGAGCTCCTGTAAAAAGAGCTCAGCAGCGCATGCCCTTTTTGCGGCAGATGAAAAGAGCACCTATTCTGACCAAGTTCTACAGAGACACTATATAGAGCTTACTTCCCTACTGCATCTCTGTCTGGACTGAAGCCTGCAGTGCCTCAGACTGCACAGCTAAAAGTCAGCGTTCAAAAACAAGAAAAAACATTTTTTTTTACTTGAACTAAGCAAATATCTGCCAATAGAACAAGAAAATTTGGCTTGTCAAGACTTTCCAAAACAAGTAAAATTAGGTAACCTCAATGAACCCCAAAATGCATTGAAATAAGTATATTCACACTAATAACAAGTGCTCTTTTCTTGGTAGAAAAAAAAGGACCTTTTTGCTCATTATGTTGAAAAATATTCTTAAATTAAGTACATGCTAGTGCCATTATCTTGACATAATGATATGCGCTCGGCGTTACATTTCTTGCATTTTCCCCATCTATAACATGACATCATCACGACGAGTGCATGCTCTTTCAGTCAATTATGTATATATATATATATATATATATATATATATATATATATATATATATATATATATACACGTATATATATATATATATATATATATACACGTATATATATATACGCATATATATATATATATATATATATATATATATATATTCTCCCACTTCCAAAGACATGCACCTTGGGATAATGTAGGTTGATTGGCAACACTAAAGTGGCCCTAATGTGTGAATGTTGTCTATCTATCTGTGTTGGCCCTGCGATGAAGTGGCGACTTGTCCAGGGTGTACACCGCCTTCCGCCCGGTTGTAGCTGAAATAGGCACCAGCGCCCCCCGTGACCCTAAAGAGAATAAGCGGTAGAAATGGATGGATATATATATATATATGTATATATATATATATAGGTGTGGGAAAAAATCACAAGACTACTTCATCTCTACAGATCTGTTTCATGAGGGGTTCCCTCAATCAACAGGAGATTTTAATGGAAGCATTCACATACAATGGTTTATATAGAGCACAGAGTGGGTGGGTACAAGCAGGCGTAGGGTGTGGTGATTGGCTCATGTGTTACCTAGGAGGTGTTTCCGTCTATGGCGGCATGTTGAAATGATTTCACTGCGCTTGTTGAGGGATGATAGATCAGGATGATATATAATAAACAGTTTCTCTTTTAAGCATAGGTTGCATTTTTTATTACCACTGTTGTAAGGTGTGCTGGATGCAAGAATTTGCCATGTTATTGAATATTCAACATTATTGTCTTTGAGGTTCCAAATGTGTTTGCTGAGTTCTGTGGAATTCTGCAAAGTCTGGTTTCTAAAGGAGGCGTTGTGATTATTCCATCTTGTTTTGAACGCTCCTTCGGTTAATCCTACGTACGTGTCGGATGTGTTAATGTCCTTGCGTATTACCTTTGCTTGGTAAACGATTGATGTCTGTAAGCACCTTCCGTTGAGAGGGCAATAAGGTTTCTTGCGACAGTTACATTCATTATTGGTTTCAGAGTCGTTTAGTCTGGGGGTAGGCAGTCCTTTTGCAATTGCTTTGTTGTGGTTTGAAATGATTTGTTGCATGTTATTCATACAGCTGTAGCTCAATTTAATGTTGTTCTTGTTGAATATTTTTCTTAGGGTGTTGCCTTTGGGGAAGTGTTTGTTGATCAGAGTGAGGAACTTGCGGCCGATGTTGGTTGAGACGTCTTTGCTGAATGGCGGATTGTACCAGATGATGTTGTTTCGTTTTCTGCTCTTTTTTGGTTGGTTTCCTGGGGTGGGTTCATAGGTGAGGGTGAAGTTGTATCCGCTTTCATCAAGTGCTTTCTGGTACGGGGGGGTTGCTTGGTCGAATTCAGCTTTGCTGGATGACAGCATCGATAGCCTTTTATTAATTCCGGTAGGTATTCTTTTCGTGGTGGTGGGTGGGTGGTTGCTGTCATGGTGCACGTATTGGAGTGTTGTGTTGGGTTTCGTGAATGGTTGGTAGCTGTTATTTCTCAGGTTGAAAGTGACGTCGAGGAAGTTGACGGTTTGCTTGTTGGCTTCAATCGTGATCCGTAGGCCGTTTTCTTTGAAGATTTGGCATATGCGCTTCTTGGTGTTCTCGCTGCTCCTTGGCGAGGCGCGGCACACTGCCAGTCCATCATCACGGTAAATACCAAGGTTCAGGTTGAGGCTAGCAAGCTGGGAGAGGAGCAAACTCCCAACGAGTTCGCACGTTTCTGCTCCGTCAAAACTCCCCATAGTAACGTCAAATGTTGAATTGTTCTTTTTTTGCCATGGTGTACTGTTGTGGATGAGTATGGAGTTCTTTGCGTGGATGATGATGTTTCTTTCGTTGCCTGTGATTGAGTCGTAGTCCGAGGCGAAGTTTAGTGCTTGGGTCAGTAGGTCTTGCGTGATGGAAGGGTAAAATTCTTCGATGTCGAAGGAGATAAAGTTGTGTTGTTTGTCTTGGATGTTGTTGAACCATTTGATTACTGCTGCTGTATTTCTCCATTGGTTGAGTGGTGTTTTGTCCTTGATTTTTGCGTTGATTCTGTCCAGGATTATTTTGCTGATTTTTCCTATTTCGGATTTAGTTGGGTTTATTAGTCGGCATGTTGGGTTATTTGCGAAGTTGGGTTTGTGGTCCTTCAATGTGATGAAGGCTTCTTTGTTGGCTGTGGCGTCCACCCTGTCCTCAATGTCCAGTTCGGTTGCGATCCGCTTGTTTTCCAGGTGGATGTTCTGTAAAGTGTTGGGTTGCGCTTTTTTGTATGATTTGGTGATGCTTTTGTCCAGTAAAGAGTTATGTTCTGGTATGTCCATTCTGTAGAAGTTTGTGGTTTTATCGGCGGCTATGATGAGGTTGCTTACTTTCTTGATGCGCTCCGTGTCATTTTTCAGCTTGGTGAGGAATGGGTTGCGGGCTGGCTTAAATTTGACTGATTGTATCATTTTGAGCATGTCGTTCTCAAAGTCCTTTAATTCCTTGACTGTGGGTGGGTTCTTGGTAGATTTGAATCCGTAAGTTTCCTTTTGCGTTCCTTTTGTTTCAGGGTGGAGGAAAAAGTGTGCTTTCCACCGCATCCTTCTTAGGAAGTGTTCCGTCTTTTCTATGAGTCTTTGCTTGTAGTCCTTCTGCGCGGGTATGGGAATGTTCTTCGTGGAGTAGTCGATGCTGAACTTTTCCATTTCGGATCGTCGTACAGTGCTCAACAAATGTCAATTTGGAGCTATATATATATATATATATATATATATATATATATACACAGCCCAGCACCCAACCAAATATTTTTTAAATTATAATTTTGAAGAATTTATCTGAATGTGCATGAACTATTTCCGTCAGTTTGCTGTACTGTGCCAACTGTACTATATGAGTTCTATTGTATAATTGAAAATTAAACACCAAAGTCCATTTGGCCGTCATCTGTTTTAACACACAATTGTGTCAAAGTCATGATTTTTTTTTTTTTCATGCTTGAAATAAGAAATTCTTACTTTGAACAAGTAGTTTTATACTTGTGAGTGTTGATGACACGGATTTGCAACACTTGATATTCTAGTTTCAAGCATGTTTTACTCAATATAGGTCATCAAATCACAGCAACAAGCTGTTTTATCTTCCAAGTAAAAATCACTCTAACATAAAATCAGCTTAGTGAGAAGAATTATCTTATCGGAAAGAAAATAAGTAAATATCACCCTTATTTGAGATATTCAATCTTACTTTTGCAGTGTGGAAGTCTCTGCAGAGTGGTGAGGACCTCTTCTTCCTATCTAGCAGATCGCAAAAAGCCGCTGCCTGAACAGGGCTCAGAAAATCTACAGACTCCTTAGACTGTTTTCACTGTTGGACTCTAGAAAGAGGTTCTGCAACCTCCAGGTTCTGTAACAGCTTCTTCCCTCAGGCCGTAAGACACTTGAACTGGAATAAAAAGACAATATAACATCCATCCATAAACATGGATGCCTATGCAAAAGGGCAATATATTTATCTTTACAGTAATCTATTTATTTATATCTGCACCTTATTGCTGTTTTATCCTGCACTACCACGAGCTAACGTAACAAAATTCCATTCTTATATGTACTGTAAAGTTCCAATTTGAATGACAATAAAAAGGAAGTCTAAGTCCAAGTCTAATCTTCCTCAGGTCCAGTCCTACTTCTCCTGCCTGCCCGAGGAGAAGGTTCCGTACGTCAACAGTCCGGGCGAGAAGTTCCGCATCAAGCAGCTCCTCTATCAGCTGCCACCGCACGACAACGAGGTACGACCGAGCACGGTGTCCACAAAAAACAAGGCCCGGTTCTTGTTCAAATATTGAATGTTAAACTATATAGCCAAAAGTGTTTGGCCTTTACTCACATATGAACGTGAAGTGCTATCCCATGGAATCGTCCAAAATGTTTTGGTATCCTGGAGCATTCAAAGTTAATTCCACTGGAACTAACTGAACTCCTGAAAAACAACCCCACACCATAATTCCTCCTCCACCAAACTTCACACTCTGCACAATGCAGTCCGAAATATAGCGTTCTCCTGGCAACCTCCAAACCCAGACTGCTCCATCAGATTGCCAGATGGAAAAGCGTGATTCAACACTCCTTGCATTGGACTTGGTGATGTATGGCTTAGATGCAGCCGCCGGCCATGGAAACCCATTCCATGAAGCTCTCTGCGTACTGCACGTGGGCTAATTGGAAGGTCACATGAAGTTTGGAGCTGACTGTGCAGAAAGTCTTTGTACTATGCCCTTCAGCATCCGCCGACACCTCTCTGTCCGTTTACGTGGCATACCGCTTGGTGGCTGAGTTGCTGTTGTTCCCAAACTCTTCATTTTCCTTATAATAAAGTTGACATTTGAATATTTAATTTCACGACTGGATTTGTTGCACAGGTGGCATCCTATGACAGTTCCACACTGGAAATCACTGAGAGCGGCCCGTTCTTTCACAAACGTTTGTAGAAACAGTCTCCATGCCTGAGTGCTTGATTTTATACACCGGGCCAAGTGATTAGAACACCTGATTCTCATCATTTGGATGGGTGGCCAAATACTTTCGGCAATGTAGTGTATTTGGAAAAAATAAGGATAAAAGATAGGCTGAGTCAATTTAGGTTTTGAATAGATTGTATTTGACATCTTCTCAGCTGTTTAAAATTGGTGCAGTAGATCGTAAGTTTTGTATGAAGTGTCGGCCAGCTGAGGGAACTCTTACTCATTTATTGTGGGAATGTCAGAGAATTAAGGAGTTATGGTTGAAAAAAACAAAATAAGCACTGCAAACTTGTATTATTGGTGATCTGTATCAATTTAGTAGCATGTCATCAAAAAGTAAAAATGCATTTAAAGTACATACGATTGAACTGAACTAAAACTTATAAAAAATTATTCACCCCTATACAATATCGTACCCCAATATCCTACTGTGCAATATTACCCTTCGAGTGCAATACGTCTGTATGTTGCATACAGTGGGGCAAAAAAGTATTTAGTCAGCCACCGATTGTGCAAGTTCTCCCACTTAAAATGATGACAGAGGTCTGTAATTTTCATAAGTACACTTCAACTGTGAGAGACAGAATGTGAAAAAAAAATCCAGGAATTCACATTGTAGGAATTTTAAAGAATTTATTTGTAAATTATGGTGGAAAATAAGTATGTGGTCAACCATTCAAAGCTCTCACTGATGGAAGGAGGTTTTGGCTCAAAATCTCACGATACATCGCCCCATTCATTCTTTCCTTAACGCGGATGAATCGTCCTGTCCCCTTAGCAGAAAAACAGCCCCAAAGCATGATTTTTCCACCCCCATGCTTCACAGTAGATGTGGTGTTCTTGGGATGCAACTGAGTATTCTTCTTCCTCCAAACACGACAAGTTGAGTTTATACCAAAATGGATACATGGATGATACAGCAGAGGATTGAGAGAATGTCATGTGGTCAGATGAAACCAAAATAGAACCTTTTTGGTATAAACTAAAGTTGTCATGTTTGGAGGAAGAAGAATACTGAGTTGCATCCCAAGAACACCATCCCTACTGTGAAGCATGGAGGTCGAAACATCATGCTTTGGGGCTGTTTTTCTGCTAAGGGGACAGGACGATTGATCCGTGTTAAGGAAAGAATGAATGGGGCCATGTATCGTGAGATTTTGAGCCAAAACCTCCTTCCATCAGTGAGAGCTTTGAATGGTTGACCAAATATTTATTTTCCACCATCATTTACGAATAAATTCTTTAAAATTCCTACAATGTTTTTTCACATTCTGTCTCGCACAGTTGAAGTGTACCTATGATGAAAATTACAGACCTCTGTCATCATTTTAAGTGGGAAAACTTGCTCAATCGGTGGCTGACTAAATACTTTTTTGCCCCACTGTATCTGTATATTGTTCTGTATATTGTACAGTTTTTTGTATATTGTACAGGATTGTTTATCGTTTTTATTGGATAGTAGTCTTGTTTATTTCAATCCTTATTTCTTATCTTTATTACTGATGTGATTTATTTTTATTCCATAAAACCGTACTTTGAATTTGAGTCCTTATCCTCGTTATATGCAAATATAATGACAAAGTGAAGTGAATTTTATTTATATAGTGCTTTTCTCTAGTGACTCAAAGCGCTTTACATAGTGAAACCCAATATCTAAGTTACATTTCAACCAGTGTGGGTGGCACTGGGAGCAGGTGGGTAAAGTGCCTTGCCCAAGGACACAACAGCAGTGACTAGGATGACGGAAGCAGGGATCGAACCTGGAACCCTCAAGTTGCTGGTACCAACCGAGCCATACTGCCCTATAAGTCCATTCTATTCTATTCTATTCTATTGTCACACACACACTAGGTTTGGCAAAATTATTCTCTGCATTTTGACCCATCACCCTTGTTCAGCCCCTGGGAAGTAAGGGGAGC
Organism: Nerophis ophidion; assembly: GCF_033978795.1. NCBI lineage: Eukaryota > Metazoa > Chordata > Actinopteri > Syngnathiformes > Syngnathidae > Nerophis > Nerophis ophidion. The sequence goes on from NC_084622.1 coordinate 8,231,160, forward strand.
AGTGAGCAGCAGCGGTGGCACCGCCCGGGAATCATTTTTGGTGATTTAACCCCCAATTCCAACCCTTGATGCTGAGTGCCAAGCAGGGTCCCATTATTATAGCCTTTGGTATGACTTGGCTGGGGTTTGAACTCACAACATTTCTTTCAGTATACATCAAAACAAAAAAGGGATATACTAAAAAAAATAAAAAAAAATGGATAGATGTTGATAGTCCAACTCATACTGACTGATACACACAAGCTACGGAGACGATATCAGTAGAAAAAACTGCATTTAGTTTAGATAATAATGAGTCATGTATTGGAATATCCATCCATCCATCTTCTTCCGCTTATCTAAGGTCGGGTCGCGGGGGCAGCAGCCTAAGCAGGGAAGCCCAAACTTTCCTCTCCCCAGCCACTTTATTCCAGCTTTTCATTTGTTTTAACTATCAAATTAACCTAAAATATGACTTCTTTTATGTGTGGGGAAAATATTGGACACTGTGTTTTTAAGGTTATATGATGCGATGCAAGTTTAAGCCACTATTGCTCATTTTTAAAAATGTTTTTTTTTTTTTCCTAATCACTGCTATGTTGGAATTGTTATTGCAATTGATACTGTTAATGAAATGAAGAGCGTAGAAGAAAAGGTCATTTCGGGGCGGTATAGCTCGGTTGGGTGAGTGGACGTGCCAGCAACTTGAGGGTTCCAGGTTCAACTCCCGCTTTTGTCATCCTAGCCACTGCCGTTGTGTCCTTGGGCAAGACACTTTTCCCAGTGCCACCCACACTCGTTTAAATGTAACTTAGATATTGGGTTTCACTATGTAAAGCACTTTGAGTCACTCGAGAAAAGCGCTATATAAATATAATTCACTTCATTTCAAACATCAGTATTCGAGGACAACTTTAAAAGAATTGTGTATATCGGTGGTGGGGGTTAAAATATGGAAATCTCTTTAAAATGAGATAAAAGATTGTAGAAATATATTCCCATTGAAAAAAATATATAAAGACAGAACAATATGATCATAAGGAAAGATGTCCGATAATGGATTTTTTTGCCGACATCCCGATATTGTCCAACTCTTAATTACCAATTCCGATATTAACCGATATCGATATATACAGTCGTGGAATTAACACATTATTGTTGCCTATTTTGTTGTGATTCCCCGCTGGATGCATTAAACAATGTAACAAGGTTTTCCAAAATAAATCAACTCAGCATGAGAAGGTTGAGGTGGGCGAGGTTGGAGAGGGTAGCGGGGGGTGTATTTTTTAGCGTCCCGGAAGAGTTAGTGCTGCAAGGGGTTCTGGGTATTTGTTCTGTTGTGTTTATGTTTTGTTACGGTGCAGACGTTCTCCCGAAATGTGTTTTGTCATTCTTTGTCGTTCGGTGTTAAAGTTGTTTATACGGCCACCCTCAGTGTGACCTGTGTGGCTGTTGATCAAGTTTGCCTTGCATTCGCTCGTGTGTGTGAAAAGCTGTAGATATTTTGTGATTGGGTCGGCACTCAAAGGTAGCGCCTTTAAGGTTTATTGGCGCTCTGTACTTCTCCCTATGTCCGTGTACACAGCGGTGTTTTTAAAAAGTCATATATTTTACTTTTTTGAAACCCATAATTTCCGGTATTACATTTTAAAGCATTTATCGGCCGATTATATCGGCATATCGGACATCTCTAATTATCCATCCATCCATCCATCCATCCATTTTCTACCGCTTATTCCCTTTTGGGTTCGCGGGGGGCGCTGGCGCCTATCTCAGCTACAATCGGGCGGAAGGCGGGGTACACCCTGGACAAGTCGCCACCTCATCGCAGATCTCTACGGGATGATACAAAACCAGACAAAAATTTTAGTAAAATAATCTCTAATTATTTTACTAAAATTTTTGTCTGGTTTTGTATCATCCCGTGAGGTGTTTATTACTTTTTTTGTTGGGATAGTACTTCAAGAAGTTTTGCACTTGATTTTTTTTTTTGTTTTCTGTTTGTTTTCATTATATTTGGATGTATTTGTTTGGTTTGTATGCTTGTGAATCCATTAAGTAAGACTACTTATTATGTTGAAGGGGGGCAGGAAATATAAGATTTTCATCATCCTGTTCCTTCTCAAGCATAGGTTGTAAAAATATGTGTTTAATTGTTAAAGTTGAATTGTCTAGTGATCAAAAATGCTAATCCGTGAAGAAAATAAATATAAAATGAATGAAAGTTATTATTCAATTTGTTTGACCACTTTGTTAAACCTATTCTGTTCATAACTTTTATGGACAAAATTTCTAGGCGCAGTCAAGGCGTTGAAGGGATCTGGTTTGGTGGCTGCAGGATTAGGTCTTTGCTGTTTGCAGATGTGGTCCTGATGGCTTCATCTGGCCAGGATCTTCAGCTCTCCCTGGATCGGTTCGCAGCCGAGTGTGAAGCGACTGAGATGAGATTCAGCACCTTCAAAAGTCAGAGTCCGTGGTTCTCGCCCAGAAAAGGGTGGAGTGACATCTCCGGGTTGGGGAGGAAATCTTGCCCCAAGTGGAGGAGTTCAAGTACCTTGGAGTCTTGTTCACGGGTGAGGGAAGAGTGGATCGTGAGATCGACAGGCGGATCGGTGCGGCGTCTTCAGTAATGCGCACGCTGTATCGATCCATTGTGGTGAAGAAGGAGCTGAGCCAGAAGGCAAAGCTCTCAATTTACCGGTCAATCTACGTTCCCATCCTCACTTATGGTCAAGATCTTTGGGTCATGACCGAAAGGACAAGATCACGGGTACAAGCAGCCGAAATGAGCTTCCTCCGTCGGGTGGCGGGTCTCTCCCTTGGAGATAGGGTGAGAAAGTCTGTCATCCGGGTGGAGATCAAAGTAAAGCCGCTGTTCCTCCACATGGAGAGGAGCCAGATGAGGTGGTTCGGGCATCTGGTCAGGATGCCACCCGAACGCCTCCCTGGGGAGTTGTTGCAGGCATGTCCGACCGGTAGGAGGCCACATGGAAGACCCAGGACAACTTGGGAAGACTATGTCTCCCGGGTGGCCTGAGAACGCCTCGGGATCCCCCGGGAAGAGCTGGACGAAGTGGCTGGGGAGAGGGAAATCCGGGCTTCCCTGCTTAGGCTGCTGCCCCCACGGCCCGACCTCGGATAAGCGGAAAAGATGGATGGATGGATGTTTGACTACTTTTGGATTGTTTTGCGTCGTGTTTGTTTGTCCTCTCAAAGCCTCTGTCGATTTCTATTCTGAATGTTTGGTTTTCCAATTGTATTATCATGGTATTATTGTGTATTATTTTTTTGGATTGATTAATTAAAAAAAAACACACAAAGAAAACCAAGGCCCGGTTCTGATGGTCGCCTGCAGCCCACTGGGGGATTGTTGCAGACATCCAGCGTGGGCACAATGTGACTTTTGACTGGATGATGTTTGCCGGGAGCCGCCCTGCCCCTCGTACTGGATTCCTGTCGTGGCCGTGGGTTTTTACAAGGACCGCTCGGCAGGGGGACGAGGGCCGGCGAGTGAAAGGTGGCTTTATTCGATGCCACCACCGCGCTCCCACTCGGCTGGCTCTCTCCCTTTTGTTGCCCGTCTTCTCCATTTCACTCCAAACAGAGGCCCTTGTTTGCGCAAACGTCTGCTTTGCCTCTTGTTAAGTCCTTGGGAGACATCAAGGGGGCTTGTTGTAAAAAAATCAGGTTCTCAATCAGGGCCAGTGGGGTGGAGATGTATTAGGGGGAGAAGGAAGGGCAAGCCGGGGTCAAGAGTTCCCTTTGTTCGCCTCTCTGCAGCCTAAATTTACAACCTTGCAATCCACCTCCGTGTCATTGCCATGCAGCCATGTTAGACCTCAGAATGATCTTGTTCATCCACAGGTCCGTTATTGCCAGTCCCTAGGTGAGGAAGAGACCAAGGAGCTACTTATGTTCAGCATCCAGAGGAAAAAGGAGGCCCTGGGGAGAGGAACGCTCAAAATGTTGCCCCGCAATCGCATGCACTACATTTGTGAGCAGGTATGTCCTTCACCACCTCAGGACAAATCTTCTACCAGCACAGTCTTCACATTCATCAAAGTTAGGATGTTTTCCCCCTAAAATAATCTTTCATTATTGGAATGCTTTGTAATGTTCTTCAAAGCCAATTGTTAGAAAATGTCCCAAACAAATACAACTATTACCCTAAGTCGGGGCCTGCATGAGTAGAAACCAAAATGGTCGACTGCCTGCGCATCGGACTTGATTATTTTCACAAGTAAGAATTTACCCTGATTCTTAAGAGGTAGATTTATTTGCCCGAACAATATGAAGGACACAATATTGAGATTTAGTTGCGAGAACAATATTATGAAGAACAATGCAAGATTTCGATTTAGTTGCCAGAATATTACAAAAAACAAAGCAAGATTTACATTTAGTTGCCAGAACAATAATATGAAGAACAATGTAAAATTTAGATTTAGATGCCAGAATCATGATATGAAGAACAATGCAAAATTTAGATTTAGTTGCCAGAATAATAATACGAAAACAAAGCAATATTTAAATTTAGTTCCCAGAACAATAATACGAAGAACAATGCAATATTTAGATTCAGTTGCTGGAATAACAATACAAAAAACAACAAAATACTTAAGATTCAGTTCTCAGAACAATGCAAGAATTAGATTTAGTTCCCAGAACAATAATACGAAGAACAATGCAATATTTAGATTCAGTCACTAGAATAACAATAATACAAAAACAACAAAATTCTTAAGATTTAGTTTGCAGAACAATAAAAGAATTAGATTTAGTTCCCAGAACAATAATACGAAGAACAATGCAATATTTGTTTTCAGTTGTTAGAATAACAATAATACAAAAAAAACAACAAAATACTTAAGATTTAGTTCTCAGAACAATGCAAGAATTAGATTTAGTTCCCAGAACAATAATACGAAGAACAATGCAATATTTAGATTCAGCTGTTATAATAACAATAATACAAAAAAACCCAAAATACTTAAGATTTAGTTCTCAGAACAATAATAATAAGAACAATGCAATATTTGGATTCAGTTGTTAGAATAACAATGATACAAAAAAACAACAAAATACTTAAGATTTAGTTCTCAGAACAATGCAATAATTAGATTTAGTTCCTAGAACAATAATACGAAGAACAAGGCAATATTTAGTTTTAGTTGCTAGAATAACAATACAAAAAACAACACAATACTCAAGATGTAGTACCCAGAACAATAAAACGAAGAAAAATGCAATATTTGGATTCAGTTGTTATAATAACAATCATACAAAAAAACAACAAAATACTTAAGATTTTGTTCTCAGAACAATGCAATAATTAGATTTAGTCCTCAGAACAATAATACGAAAAACAATACAATATTTAGTTTCAGTTGCTTGAATAACAATAATACAAAAAACAACGAAATACTTAAGATTTAGTTCTCAGGACAATGCAAGAATTAAATTTAGTTGCCACAACAATACAAAAAACAAAACAAAATGTAGTTGCCAGAACAATAAAAATAGGAAAAACAAAGCAAGATTTAGCCTAAGTTGCCAGAATGATAATATGAAAAACAATACAAGGATAAGATTTAGTTGCCAGAACAACAGTACAAAAAACAACACAAGATATTGTTGCCAGAACAATAAAAGCGAGATTTAGATTTATTTGGCAGAATAACGACCTCGGATAAGCGGATAAGATGTCAACTTCACTACATAGCTCAGATGTATTTATTAGCTTAACATATTTTGAACCACATGTTTATTGAACTTAAGTATTATTGTGGCCCCCCAACACCCTTCTATCTTCCTATTGATGTGGCCCTGGGTGGAAGAATCTGCCATAAGTAAACAATAGCATTTTATGACTGGAAGTAAGTTGTTTTCTACTCTACACACACAGTACTACTCTGTCAACCATCAACTTCTAGTCTCCACTGGCACTTGCCAAACATAGTACCGCTGAAATAGCGAGATGAGTCATTTTTCAGACCCGAGCCAAAGTTTTCTCCGCTGAGTGTCTCAGTACAGTCTTCCCCTCAATATTTAACAATGAGGGGCTCATAAAACTTGTCAAAACAGCCTTGATGTTGCTTTCCTTGGAACATTTAGAATACCCGAGATGTCAGCTGTGACCAATAACAGTCGAAACATCTAATCACCCGTGTCATTGTGTCCGCAGTGCGGCGAGAGCATCAACAGCGGTGAAATGGCGGTGTTAGCGTCCAGGTCGAGCCCTGGAATGTGCTGGCACCCGGCGTGCTTTGCCTGCTCCACATGTAGCCAACTGCTGGTGGATTTGATCTACTTCTACCACAACGGCAAGATCCACTGCGGAAGGCACCACGCCGAGCTCCTCAAACCTCGGTGTGCCGCCTGCGACGAGGTAGAAAGAAAAAGCATCTTGGGGGGGGGGGGGGGGGGGGGGGGGGGCAGACGTAGTAGGGAGCTTTAACAGGTTTCTGGAGGACACAAGGTTAAAAACCTCTGCATCTCTTTGCCTTCAGATTATATTCGCTGACGAGTGCACAGAGGCTGAGGGGCGACATTGGCACATGAAGCACTTCTCCTGCTACGAGTGCGAGACCATCCTGGGGGGACAGCGCTACATCATGAAGGACGGAAGGCCCTACTGTTGTGGCTGCTTCGAGTCTCTGTACGCAGAGTACTGCGAGGCTTGTGGAGAACACATCGGTAAGACTGGAAGTTCCTCCCCAAGTACGCGAGTGCCAACAGAGATTGTGCCTACAGTGCATCCTTTGGCAGAAATTACAACCTCAAGTCTTTTTGAGTACGATGCCACAAGCTTGGCACACCTATCTTTGGGCACTTAAAAACCAGTCCTCTCTCAAGCTCAATCAGGTTGGATGGGAACTGTTGGTTTTCATCCAGGATGTCTCGGTACAATCCTGCATTTATCTTAGTCTAGTCAGCGGCCGAAATTGGTTTTCTCAGAAGGGTGGCTGGCATCTCCCTTAGAGATAGGGTGAGAAGTTCAGTCACCCGAGAGAGATTCGGAGTAGATTCGCTGCTCCTTCGCTTGGAAAGGAGCCAGCTTAGGTGGTTCGGGCATCTAATGCGGATGCCTCACGAGCGTCTCCATAGGGAGGTCCTCGTTGCACGTCCCACTGGGAAGAGACCCCGCGGCAGGCCAAGGACCAGATCGGGTGATCTTCTCTGTGGCCTGGGAACGCTTCGGAATCCCCCAGGAGGAAGTTGTTAATGTTGCTCTGGAGAGGGAAGTCTGGGGGTCTCTGCCGGAGCTGTTGTCCCCGCGACCCGATTCCGGATAAGCAGTTGAAGATAGATGGATGGATGGATGGATGGATGGATGGATGGATGGATGGATAGATAGTCAGGGAGGTGACCAAGAAGCCCACGGTCACTCTGTCAGAGCTACAGCATTCCTCTGTGGAGAGAGGAGAACCCACCAATCAGGCTTGTATGGTGGAGTGGGCAGACGAAACCATTCCCTACAAAAGTTTGCCAAAATGTACCTGAAATACTCTGACCACGAGGAACTAAATGCTCTGGTCGGATTAGACAAAGAACAAAGTCTTTAGCGTGAATGCCAGGCATCACGTTTGGCGGAAACCAGGCCAATACCATCCCTCCAGTGAAGCATTGTGGGGGCGGGATCATGATTTGGGGGTGCTTTTTAGCAGCAGGAACTTGGAGACTAGTCAGGACAGAGAGAAATATGAATCCTATGTGCAGAGACATCCTGGATGAAAACCAACACTTCCCATCCAACCTGATGGAGGTCAAAAGGTGCTGCAAAGAGGAAAGAGAGAAAGTGCCCAAAGATATGTGTGCCAAGCTTGTGGCATCGTATTTAGCAATTGCCGCCAAGGGTGCATCAACAAAGGATTGAGAAAATGCTGTGAATACTTATGCAGATGTGATTTTTTTTTAAAGTTTTTAATGCATTTGCAACTAAAAAAATGTTTTTCAAAATGGAATACATTCATTGAGGACAAAAACGAATGTATTCCATTTTGAACTGGGACTCTAACATAAAACGAAGCGCTGAGTATATGAATTCCAAAGAAAGAAACAACTTGTAGACTTGATCATTAAACAAAAATACCTGCAGGATGTCTTCTATGTCTGTCTCAACAGTTCCCCGTTTTCCAGGTGTTGACAACGCCCAGATGACCTACGAAGGCCTCCACTGGCACGCGACTGAGAGCTGCTTTAGCTGTGCCCAGTGCAAAAGCTCCCTCATGGGCTGCCCCTTCCTGCCCCACCAGGGTCACATCTACTGCTCGAAAGCCTGCAGTCTGGGAGAGGACGTGCATGCCTCGGATTCCTCCGACTCAGCCTTTCAGTCGGCGCGCTCGCGGGACTGTCGTCGCAGCGTCCGCATGGGTAAGAGCAGCCGATCGGCCGATCAGTGTCGACAGTCGCTCCTCTTTTCGCCGGCGGTCAACTACAAAGTTCCTGGATTCAGTGGAAACCCTGACGACACCATGACCAACAAGCTCACCCATTTGAACTTATCGGACGAGCATTTCTGGAGAGAGCGTGGTGAGGAGACAGAGGCACCTGAAGATCAGGGGGAGGAGTGGGCAGAGCACGAAGACTACATGACTCAGCTACTATTGAAATTTGGGGAAAATGGAGTCTTCAGACAGGGCAATGACTCCAGACCCACAGATTTTTGGGTTGCGGAAAGAGAAGCGAGGTTGAAACAGGACTCCTTCAAAGCCAGTAGCAGCGGTGGAGAAGGAAGAGCAAGTCTGGCCAGCAAGAAGTACCAGGCCGACATGTACTGGGCCCAGTCACAGGACGGGCTCGGGGATTCGGCCTACGGTAGTCATCCGGGTCCGGCTAGCAGCAGAAAGATCCAAGAGTTGGAGCTAGACCACGGAGCTGGAGCAGGGATGGGAGATGAGTCGCGGTGGTACGGTGGCTCTTTGGAGTGCATCACAGACAAATTCAAGAAGACCAATCAGAGTGTCCGAGACTCCATGGACTCACTGGCTCTCTCCAACATTACTGGTGAGAAGCGGCATGATTTACCTTTCCACAATCATCATCTAATTAAATGTTTTTTTCGTTTGCTAGGCATCTCAGTTGATGGTGACAGCAAAGACAGACCTGTGGTGTACTCCATGCCAGGCTTCCACGACCTGGAGACAGAGGACTGTGAGAAAACCAGCAACATGGGAACACTCAACTCCTCCATGTTACACAGGAGTGCTAATTCCCTGAAGAGCCTTGCATCCGAGCACGAGGACGAAGTGGAGGGAAACATCGCAGAAGAAGCGGCCCAACTTCCAGACGACAGACCGAAGCCACACCTGCCTGCTCTGAGGAGAACACGCTCGCAATCGAGGCAGCAGCAGGTGAAATTCTCAGACGACGTGGTAGACCGTTACGGAGATCCCCCGGTGCGGCAGCCTCCGATGAGTGAACGGACTCGCCGCAGAGCGTTCCACTTTGAGGAACAGGGTCAGGAGGTTCACTCCGGGGGCCGGAGCAATCACCACCACAGAAGGCGTCGCAGTCGCAAGTCTCGCTCCGACAACGCTCTCAACCTTCTGCCTAAAGACCGGGGCTACAAGGCGGACCACAGAGGGCATCGGCGAGACGAAGCCTTCCATGGTCCCGCCGGCGCCATGTCAGACTACAGGCTTCAGGGCTCCGCCATGGGGAGGTTCCTAGATCTGTGCGGCGAGGATGACGACTGGTGCTCTACCTGCTCGTCCTCTTCTTCGGATTCTGAGGAAGAGGGCTTCTTCCTGGGTCAGCCTATACCTCAGCCCAGGCCACTTAGACACTACTATACCGAAGACTTGCCTAGCCCTGTGGGAGCCATGTCCTCCCCTCCATATGGCCAACGGACTAAATCCAAAAAGAAAGGGCGAAAGGGGAAAAACTGTATTATTTCATAGGCTTTTGTCCCAGAACTGGGTTATTCTCTGCTTTTGTTCACTGTGGTGTGCCTGCCTGTCTTATATCATATTTCATTGATAGCTTCTGAGGCATTACAATCTGCTGGTAAATTACAACAATATTGAGTTCAGAGTAATTCATATTTATATATTAAAAAACAAAAAAACAACAACCTACGTAAGGCTATTACTAACAAATGTATATTCTGTATGTTTTTTTTTTTTTTTACCCATGGTTTAATGACATGTTCTTGTACAAAAATGGTATTAACATGAACTAATGGTAGTTTTTTTCCCTCCTTGATGTATTTTAGCCAGCTTGTGCAGCACGGCCTAAAAAATAAAAATACAGGTTTATTAAAAAAAAAAAACAGTCATGTTTTAACTGTAAGTCAACAATTTCAATCTGTATAAATGTATAAACTGGAGGATAAGGTTCAAATAGATCATTGTAATAAAATATATAATGTCAAGATGTGTGTACTCGACTCTTTTCCCCACCCATGAAAATATACCAAAAAAAAGTTAAGAATATCATTCATGGCAAATCTTTATTTTAAAATAGTCTAAAATGAGCGTTGCGTAGTTTGTGTTTGAAATCCATCAAACACTATAATAGCACTCTCTCGATCACAGAGATATAAACATATCGTAACCATGTTTGTTGGTCCCAAAATACTGTTACAAGGTATTGTTTGGATGATCTGACACACATTTTTAGGACATAAGGGTTGGTTGACCAAATCCCTGTTGACATTTTCAAAGTATTGCAAGATTTCTGTGTCCGAACAAAGATTTTAAAAGCAGTTGGAGTTTACTTTTAAGACTTGAATAAAACATCAGCCATTTTAGGAAGACATCTTCATTTCTATACCAGTTTTAAAACCAACCTCAGTGCAACTTTGTTTTTGTAGAATGTATTATCTTCAACCGGACTGTCCTTAATGTTGTCCAGGTAAAACCTACAACGATAAAAAAAGGAAATGGATTTCACTCAGCGATATACAGTGGGGCAAGAAAGTATTTAGTCAGCCACCGATTGTGCAAGTTCTCCCACTTAAAATGATGACAGAGGTCTGTAATGTTTAATCATAGGTACACTTCAACTGTGAGAGACAGAATGTGAGAAAAAAATCCAGGAATTCACATTGTAGGAATTTTAAATAACTTTTTTGTAAATTATGGTGGAAAATAAGTATTTGGTCAACCATACAAAGCTCTCAGGAGGTTTTGGCTCAAAATCTCACGATACATGGCCCTATTAATTCTTTCCTTAACACGGAACAATTGTCCTGTCCCCTTAGCAGAAAAACAGCCCCAAAGCATGATGTTTCCACCCCCATGCTTCACAGTAGTTATGGTGTTCTTGGGATGCAACTCAGTATTCTTCTTCCTCCAAACACGACAAGTTGAGTTTATACCAAAATGGATACATGGATGATACAGCAGAGGATTGGGAGAATGTCATGTGGTCAGAAGAAACCAAAATATAATCTTTGGTATAAACTCAACTCGTCGTGTTTGGAGGAAGAAGAATACTGAGTTGCATTCCAAGAACACCATACCTACTGTGAAGCATGGGGGTGGAAACATCATGCTTTGGGGCTGTTTTTCTGCTAAGGGGACAGGACAATTGATCAGTGTTAAGGAAAGAATGAATGGGGCCATGTATCGTGAGATTTTGACCCAAAACCTCCTTCCATCAGTGAGAGCTTTGAACGGTTGACCAAATACTTGTTTTCCACCATAAATTACAAATAAATTATTTAAAATTCCTACAATGTGAATTCCTGGATTTTTTTTTCACATTCTGTCTCTCACAGTTGAAGTGTACCTATGATGAAAATTACAGACCTCTTGTCATAATTTTAAGCGGGAGAACTTGCACAATCGGTGGCTGACTAAATACTTTTTGGCCCCACTGTATAGACTTCACAAATAACACAAGTTGAATGCAGTATTGACTATTTTGGTGAGCAAAAGTGCAGATAACATATTAAAGACATTTAAAAAATGACAGCATGATTAAAACAAAGTAGTTAAAAGCAGAGTTTGTGTCCCTGGAAGAATTTTTGTGTTTATACTCCAATATCAGGTTGAGGTGGCCGGCAACTCCAACGCTTCATCGAGTTCTTTCACGTAGCGCCTGAGGGCAGTGAGGTAGTGCTCATTGATCTCCGACAACTTTGCATCGACCGCTCCCTGAAGCAGAGTCTCCAAAGTGGGCTCCTGGGACGCCAGCATCTTTACCACCGTGACAAAAGTTTCACAGTCCTGTTTAAAATGCTGCAAAAAAAGGTGAAAAAAGGAACACATTTATTGGCTTTGGAGATGGGAGGTGGTCGGGTCAAAATGGGGGTGGGGATTAGTCAGTAAGGGACAAAGTTAGGCTTGTGGTTTGGTATTCTGGTCCAAAACAAACAAACAAACAAAAAAAAGACACTTGGTTCACATTTTGGCTGTGCATCCACACTGCTCATTTTACCTGCGCCATTACGGTTTTGCAATTGTTGCCATTGTTTTGTCTGTAAAGTACCACCAAATTATGGGCAAACTTGCATGAAACCAAAACTGAACAACTGAATCCTTATGGGCCTGATCAAGTTAATTTCTACTACAAAATGTTTAAGTGTGTGTGTGCGTGTGTGTGTGTGTGTGCGTGTGTGTGTGTGTGTGTGTGTGCTAGCCGCCTCAGACAAATATTGTAGAGACAGTAGAGATGCTTGCGAATAAATCAATACTTTCAGAGGGATTTCTACAGGTTTCAGAAGATGTTATTCTTTTTAATGCCACATAAAAAAATCCCTGCGTGTATATATTTACACAAACACATACACATAAATATATATATAAATGCATATGCATAAAAATACATACGCACAAAAATGCGCGCGCGCACACACAAATATATATATATATATATATATATATATATATATATATACTCACATACACAAATATATACACATATAAATATGTATACACATTTGTTACATAAATATATATACACATTTAATACATATGAATATATATATATATATATATAAAAATAAATATATATATATAAATATATATATACACACATATATATAAATATATATATATATATATATATATATATATATATATACATAGATACATATATAAAGACACAAATATATATATATATACATATAAATCTATTCATATATATATATATATATATATATATATATATATATATATATTTACTCACATACACAAATATATATACACATTTAATACATATGAATATATAAACACATATGAATATATATATATATATATATATATATATATATATATATATATATAAATATATATATACACACACACATATATATATATATATATATATACATATATATATATATATATATATATATATGTATACATATAATATATAAATATATATATACATATATATATACATATAATATATAAATATATATATAGATACACAGAAATACATATACATATAAATTATACACATAACTATAAATATATACATTTATATATATATACATATAAAAATATATAAACACATAAATATAAATATATACACATATAAAAGAGTGCTCAACATCCAAAGCATACCACTTCATCAGTGAAGCATGGTGCTGGTAGTGCAATGGCGTGAGCATGCATAGCTGCCAGTGGAACTGGATCTCTTATATTTATTGATGATGTGACAGCTGACAAAAGCAGCAGAATGAATTCTGAAGTGTTTCGGGCAATATTATCTGCTCACATTCAGCCAAATACTTCAAAACTCATTGGACGGCACTTCTCAATGCAGATAGACAATGACCCTCAGCATACTGCAAAAGCAGACAAAGAGTTTTTTAAGGCAAAAAAGTGGAATGTTCCGCAATGGCCAAGTCAATCACCTTACCTGAATCCCATTGAGAATGCATTTCACTTGCTGAAGACAAAACTGAAAGGAAAATGCAACAAAGAACAAGCAAGAACTGAAGACAGCTGCAGCGGAGACTAGGGCTGGGCGACATATCGATATACACGATATATCGCGGGTTTGTCTCTGTGCGATATAGAAAATGACTATATATTGATATTCGAGTAAGGCTGGGCGATATGACTAAAAAATGTATCACGATATAAGTGTTTCATATCAGTCGATATCGGTAATTATTGATTAAAAGTGAAGTGAATTATATTTATATAGCGCTTTTTCTCTAGTGACTCAAAGCGCTTTACATAGTGAAACCCAATATCTAAGTTACATTCAAACCAGTGTGGGTGGCACTGGGAGCAGGTGGGTAAAGTGTCTTGCCCAAGGACACAACGGCAGTGACTAGGATGGCAGAAGCGGGAATCGAACCTGCAACCCTCAAGTTGCTGGCACGGCCGCTCTACCAACCGAGCTAAACCGCCCCAAAAAAAACAAAACTATCCTAAATAAAGACCAGGAGAAAAAAGGCTGAATTTAAATACTTTTATTTTAAATATAACCTTTAGAACGAGGTCAGCATTATGAAAAACAGTCAAATAAATGAAAATACTGGTCGATGTGCAAATAATGCCATTAGATAAATGCTTAATCCAACAAAATGTGCAAAATATTGTAATTAAGAAATTAGTAGTGTACAACTCAGGCTTTAAAGCCATATTTGTAACAATATATGCAAAAATATAACAGTCACATATTAAGCAAGCAGAAACAAACGTTTTACAGAATATTGTGAACATCGGAATAAACTTGCGTCTGAACATCTGTGACAAAATACTGACAAAATGGTGACGTGACGTTTCCTTTTTTATTTACAATTTCCTTTCGTGCTGCCGCACTCATATTCCCGTTTCGTATCACTCCTCGTCATCAGCAAGCCGTTGTTGCTTTTTTTTTTTTAAATGGGTTGTACTTGTATAGCGCTTTTCTACCTTCAAGGTACTCAAAGCGCTTTGACACTACTTCCACATTTACCCATTCACACACACATCCACACACTGATGGAGGGAGCTGCCATGCAAGGCGCCAACCAGCACCCATCAGGAGCAAGGGTGAAGTGTCTTGCTCAGGACACAACGGAAGTGACGAGGTTGGTACTAGGTGGGAATTGAACCAGGGACGCTCGGGTTGCGCACGGCCACTCTCCCCACTGCGCCACGCCGTCCCGTTTTTTTCCTGTTAGCATTTCCCAGATTGCCTTGCGGTTTCAGGCTCGGCCGTAATAGGTCGAGAGGTCAAAACCCTTCCTCTGCCTACACACCCCAGAATGCCGTGCGGTTCCACATCGGCCTTTCTTCCTATTTTTTTGTAACAGAACTCAGTGAAACTATCGAACGTTCTATCGGCCCCATTTTCTGTTGATATTGATCACGTCTATCGCGATATATATTGTTATTGTTTTATCGCCCAGTCCAATATTCCAGTATACGTTCTCACGTAGTTGCTTTAAGCAGAGGATATTACGTTATAGGCTCTTCTTCACTCTTTCCTGTCTCTCCTTCTCACAGACAGGCGCACTTTCTTACACACGTCACATACTGTCACGTCATACATCACATACGTATACGCCCTCGCGGAGCAGAGAGGTAGCAGCATGGGTGACGTTAGCGGTGATGCTAGCAGAGCCGTGCAAGTGGTAATACGAGAGAAAGAAGGTGCGGATGAAGGAAGAATTAATACCCAAGAAAAACAGCAGTTGGTCCATCGGTGGTTTGGCTTCAAGCGTGAATATCTCGAACAGACAACCGTAATTTGTCAAGCACGCGGCAAAAGCGTTGCTATAAAAAGGAGCATTACTGCTAATGCATCATTTGAAAAGTCACCTGCTAGAGAATGAAGAGTGCTTACTCCGCATCTCAACATCTCCATTCGGTGCCACACGCCCACACCATCAAAATGCCAAGGCAAACATTTCCAGATCAACACCGTATGAAAAAAATAGTCAGCAACAGAATTTAATAACGTCCGTAGTAACCTACCACATAGCGAAGGACGAACACTATTTGATTTCCTATTATGCAGCTCATTTTTATTTGACACTTAAAATTTCTCTGACAATCTTGCAATTTCTGTTATGAAATGACATGAACATTTGTGCCACTGCTTAACAACTGTTTAATAAATACAGTTTTGGTCAATTGACTTAGTTGTGATTTTCTTCTCTGCAAGAAGGTTTAAAATGAGCATATATTAATGCAGTAGGAAGAAGAATGTTTTAATGTAGACACATAGAATCATCATACTGCTGTGATTATATGCATCAAGTGTTCATTCAACGCCAAGGCAAAATATCGATATAAATATTGTGTATGGCCTAAAAATATCTTGATATTAAAAAAAGGCCATATCGCCCAGCCCTAGCGGAGGCCTGGCAGAGCATCACCAGGGACCAAACCCAGCGGCTGGTGATGTCTATGGGTTCCAGATTTCTGGCTGTCATTGACTGCAAAGGATTTGCAAGAAAGTTTTAAAAAGTGACAGTTTGATTTATGATTATGTCAGTTTGTCCAATTACTTTTGGTCCCTTAAAAGGTGAAAGGCACATATAAAGTGTGTTGTAATCCCTACACCGTTCACCTGATTTGGACGTAAATACCCTCATATTAAAGCTCAAAGTCTGCACTTAAAGCACATCTTCCATCGATCCATTTTTCTACTGCTTAGCACATCTTGATTGTGTCAATTCAAATCCATTGTGGTGTTGTACAGAGTTGGAATACTGAAAATTGTGTCAATGTCCAAATATTTATGGACCTAACTGTATTTTAGTAACAATATACATTTAGAAATACAAACCCCGTTTCCATATGAATAATGAGATTGTGTTAGATGTAAATATAAACAGAATACAATGATTTGCAAATCATTTTCAACCCAAATTCAGTTGAATATGCTACAAAGACAACATATTTGATGTTCAAACTGATAAACATTTTAATTTTTTTTTGCAAATAATCATTAATTTTGGAATTTGATGCCAGCAACACGTGATAAAGAAGTTGGGAAAGGTGGAAATAAAAACTGATAAAGATGAGGAATGCTCATCAAACACTTATTTGGAACATCCCAAAGGTGTGCAGGATAATTAGGAACAACAGGTGGGTGCCATGATTGGGTATAAAAACAGCTTCCCAAAAAATGCTCAGTCTTTCACAAGAAAGGATTGGGCAAAGTACACCTCTTTGTCCACAACTGCGTGGGAAAATAGTCACATAGTTTAAGAAGAACGTTTCTCAAAGTGCAATTCCAATAAATTTAGGGATTTCAACATCTACGGTCCATAATATCATCAAAAGTTCAGAGAATCTGGAGAAATCACTCCACGAATCCAACATTGAATAGCCGTGACCTTTGATCCCTCACACAGCACTGTATCAAAAGCAAACATCAATCTCTAAAGGATATCACCACATGGGCTCAGGAACACTTAAGAAAACCACTGTCACTAAATACAGTTTGTCGCTACATCTCTAAGTGCAAGTTAAAACTGTACTATGCAAAGCGAAAGCCATTTATAAACAACATCCAGAAAAGCCGCCGGCTTCTCTGGGCCCGAGATCATCTAAGATGGACTGATGCAGAGTGGAAAAGTCTTCTGTGGTCTGATGAGTCCACATTTCAAATTGCTTTTGGGAATATTCGACATTGTGTCATCCGGACCCAAGGGGAAGCGAACCATCCAGACTGTAATCGACGCAAAGTTCAAACGCCAGCATCTGTGATGGTATGGGGGTGCATTAGTGCCCAAGCCATGGGTAACTTACACATCTGTGAAGGCACTATTAATGCTGAAAGGTACATACAGGTTTTGGAACAACATATGCTGCCATCCAAGCGCCATCTTTTTAATGGACGCCCCTGCTTATTTCAGCAAGACAATGACAAGCCACATTCAGCAGGTGTTACAACAGCATGGTTTCGTAAAAAAAAAGTGCGGGTACTTTCCTGGCCCGCCTGCAGTCCAGACCTGTCTCCTATTGAAAATGTGTGGCGCATTATGAAGCGTAAAATACGACAGCGGAGACCCCAGACTGTTGAACGACTGAAGCTCTACATAAAACAAGAATGGGAAAGAATTCCACTTTTAAAGCTTCAACAATTAATTTCGTCAGTTCCCAAACGTTTATTGAGTGTTGTTAAAAGAAAAGGTGATATAACAAAGTGGTGAACATGCCCTTTCCCAACTACTTTGGCACTTGTTGCAGCCATGAAATTCTAAGTTAATTATTATTTGCAAAAAAAAAATTTAGTTTATGAGTTTGAACATCAGATATCATGTCTTTGTAGTGCATTCAATTGAATATGGATTGAAAAGGATTTGCAAATCATTGTATTTCGTTTATATTTACATCCAACACAATTTCTCAACTCATATGGAAACAGGGTTTGTAAACAACTCGGTCGCTAGAGCCTGGCAGCTGTTCCTAAGCGCTCCTTTCTGATACTTGAGTGAATTTAATGAACCCGTTCCTGGTAGCCTTATTCCATGAAACAGGTGTGTCTGTGTGAGTGTCAGAAAGGGTTCATGTGAGTATACTTAAATAAAAATAAAAAAAAGTGGTGGGGACGCGAGGTGTCAAAGTCTTGCAGGGGACTATGGCTTTTTTACACCACATTGTAACAAGCTTTTGCTTCGCTCCAAGACTTTACTGCTGACCTGTTAAAAAGTTTCTTTGTAGGCGTCCCAGGTGCAAGCTCACAACAACCTTTATCACCTGAGAGAGAGAAATCTTAATGTGGGACCAGTCACTCAAGGGGGGCAGGTCGGGACAGACAGGTCATCCAGGGTTGACCTAATGCCGTCCAGAACAACTTCACTCTTCAAACTAGGGCCACTGGGGCTAACAAAATACAACTATCATCTGAAGAGCCGAGTCAGAGTTTGCCCGTTTCTCTCTCAGGCTAATACGGGGGTGCTCAATGTCGTTTAGACAATTGTAACGCCGTACTCTCTAGTTTTCCCAAAAAAGAACATCAGAAGTATAAATGTACGATAATAGCTTTGTTGACGATAACCGATATTGTCCAACTCTTAATTACCGATTCCGATATCAGCCGATACCGATATATACAGTCGTGGAATTATCACATTATTATGCCTAATTATGTTGTGATGCCCAGCTGGATGCATTAAACAATGTAACAAGGTTTTCCAAAATAATTTAACTCAAGTGATGTAAAAAAAAAAATGTCAACATAGCACTGCCATATTTATTATTGAAGTCACGAAGTGCATTATTTTTCTAAACATGCCTCAAAACAGCAGCATGGAATTTGGGACATGCTCTCCCTGAGAGAGCATGAGGAGGTTGAGGTGGGCGGGGTTGAGGTGGAGGGGTAGGGTGTGGCGGGGGGTGTATATTGTAGTGTCCTGGAAAAGTTAGTGTTGCAAGGGATTCTGGGTAATTGTTCTGTTGTTTTTATGTTGTGTTACGGTAGGGATGTTCTCCCGAAATGTGTCCGTCAGTCTTGTTTGGGGTGGCGCATATTTGTAACAGTGTTAAAGTTGCTTATACGGCCACCCTCAGTGCGACCTGTATGGCTGTTGAACAAGTATGCCTTGCATTCACTTGTGTATGTGAAAAGCAGTGGACATTATGTGATTGGGCTGGCACGCAATGGCAGTGCTTTTAAGGTTTATTGGCGCTCTGTACTTCTCCCTATGTCCGTGTACCACTCTGTACAGTGGCGTTTTCACTCATAAATTTTACTTTTTGAAACCCTCCATCCATCCATCCATCCATCTATCCATTTTTCACCGCTTGTCCCTTTCGGGGTCCGCTACCAATAATTTCCGATATTACATTTTAAAGCATTTATCGGCCGATAATATCAGCAGTCCGGTATTATTGGACATCTGTAATCAGAAGTTTACAATTATTACAAAACTCAGAGGGCGGGAGCACATTACATCAGTTTTAAAAGTCGCTCCATTGGCTCCCCGTATGCTTTGAGGTCAATTTTAAAGCTTTGTTTTTAGTTTTTAAATGTTTTAATTATCTATCTGACCTGATTTTACCGTGCCAACCTTTGTGGATACTGAGGTCTGGCACTGGCTTTTTGTTTTTTACCAAATACCAGAACAAAGACCCACAGTGAGGCGACATTTAGCCATCATGGCCCCACCTGTGGAACAGCTTGCCAGAGAGCCTCAGGACTGCACAGACCGTCTGGAAATAAAACAAAAGGCTAAAACTTACCCTTTCAATCAGGCTTTTTACTTGGCATACAAGTGTCCCTCTCAGCTCCTTGCTGTCTTTGTCAACACAAGTCTTTTTAATAAAAAAAGGTAAAAAGCATTATCAAAATGTTCAATTATTGGTTTTATTCATTATTTATATCTAGTTTGTATTGTTTTATACATGTAAATGATATTTATGATAAGTAATATTTTTGGGGTTTGGATTAATTTAATTTAATTTAATGAGTTCTTATGGAAAAAATGGCTTAAGTTTTTCCACAATTTAGTTTTCATTTGACTATATTGAACGGATGCTAACAAAAAACGTTTTTTTCTGGGGGAAAAACAATCTTACATTCAGGTTAAAATTAAATTTTTTGCTAAATTTGTATTTTTGGCTTAACTTAAATGGCTTAAGTTTTTCCACAATTTAGTTTTCATTTGACTATTTTGAACAGATGCTAACAAAAAACGTTTTTTTCTGGGGGGAAAAACAGAATCTTATATTCAGGTTGAAATTACATTTCTTGCTAAACTTGTATTTTTCACTAATTTGTCAAGCAAGTCTTAGAAGACAAAAAAGCAGGCTAATAGCTGAAATAGCCGCAAAACTAGCCTGAACCAACACAGGAAATAGGTGCTTCGTAAACCGTAATAAGTCTAGAAAAAAACTGCTTTGCAGCCGCTCTAAATTGGGAATGAACAAGTAGGTTAGTAAGAGTCGGGAGAGAAGATAATAAATATAGGCCTACTGTACACTTAAAGGGGAACTGCACGTTTTTTTGGAATTTGCCTATCGTTCACAATCACAAGACAAGGTGACAAGTTTTTTAATTTTCTTTGGCATTCTAACATGTAAAAATAAGCTTGTTTAAGGTGACTAGCGAGGCAGCAAATAAATTCTACCTCTGAATCACTTTGAAATTGCATTTAAAACCACAAACAATACTTCATTTACATTCCATAACCTGTACAATTAGGTTGGTTTAAGCGTTGTTTCATGTCGGCTTAGCCAGTTTTGAGTCCAATGTGGCTGTTAAAGTGTACCAACTTGTCGAAAAATGACCTTGTTCTTCTACTGTCCAGGTGGGAGGCATGATTTATGATCTAAAATAACTGATAAGGAGCAAGGAAGCGAGGAAGCAGCAGACCACTTGATGTAAACATAGGCACACAAGAAATGATCATGGCGCACTATAAATAGTGCATCTGCGTTAACGTTTATAATACCAATAACACTAAGGCTTGGTTAATATCCCATTCATCCATCCATTTTCTACCGCTTTGTCCCTTTTGGGGTTGCAATGGGTGCTGGAACCTATCTCAGCTGCAGTCTGGCGGAAGGCGCGGTACACCCTGGAAAAGTCGCCATCTCCTCACAGGACCAACACAGATAGACAGACAACATTCACACTCACATTCACACACTAGGGCCAATTTAATTCAAGTCCCGAAATGTAAAGGGAGTATTTTCGGCAGCTTTTCAAGGGTTATTTATTGGATTTTATGGGCGAAATGGTGGAGCTCCCATTGGCTCCACTGTAAGCAGATGTTTATTTACATTTACTTAGTATTTAGAATGCTTAAAAGAAATTCATCTGTTGTCATGTATTTCATAATTATTGTAAACTAATACAAAATTCCCAAAACAGTGCAGTTCCCCTTTCAGGGAAGAGCAGATATATTTACATATTGCTAGTGTCGATACCGAGGGTAGTATGATATTATAATAGATACTAGACGGAAAACATCCATTTGTATTTTCACAAACTCATTTCGGTCGTCTTGTCAATGTTTACAAACTCGGGAAATATGTTAATGGTCACAAGAGTACTTTGAGGGCAAAAAACAAAGATTTTACATGAGTAGTAGAAAGTAGTTTTGGATTTTTTTCGTTGTTGTGTACTATTGACTTTGTTTAGCTCAAACAGTTGTATGTACTACAAATTCAGATTATTTTTTAATTAATTTACAAAACCCAAAAGCAGTGAAGTTGGCACAGTGTGTAAATGGTGAATAAAAACAAAATACAATGATTCGCAAATCCTTTTCAACCTATATTCAATTGAATATACTGCAAAGACAAGATACTTAATGTCCTATCTGCTAAACTTTGCTATTTTTTGCAAATATTAGCTTATTGGAATTTGATGCCTGCACCATGTTTCAAAAAGCTGGCACGAGTGGCAAAAAAGACTGAGAAAGTTGAGGAATACTCATCAAACACTTATTTGGAACATCCCACAGGTGAATAGGCTAATTGAGAACAGGGGGGTGCCATGATTGGGTATAAAAGCAGCTTACATGAAATTCTCAGTCGTTCACAAACAAGGGTGGGGCGAGGGTCACCACTTTGTGAGCAAATGCCTGAGCAAATTGTTTAAGAACAACATTTATCAACCAGCTATTGCAAAGAATTTAGGGATTTCATCATCTAAGGTCCGTAATATAATCAAAAGTTTCAGAGAATCTGGAGAAATCGTTGCACATTGAATGCCTGTGACCTTGGATCCTTCAGGCAGTACTGCATCAAAAAGCGACGTCAGTGTGTAGAGGATATCACCACATTGGCTCAGGAACACTTAAGAAAACACTTAAGAAAACCACTGTTGGTAACTACAGTTGGTCGCTACATCTGTAAGTGCAAATTAAAACTCTACTATATAAAGCGAAAGCCATTTATCAACAACACCCAGAAACGCCGCCGGCTTCGCTGGGCCCGAGCTCATTTAAGATGGACTGATGCAAAGTTGAAAAGTGTTCTGTGGTCTGACGAGTCCACATTTCAAAGTGTTTTAGGAAACTGTGGAAGTTGTTTCCTCCGGGACCAAAGAGGAATGGTAAATGGGTCGTACTTGTATAGCGCCTTTCTACCCCTTTTTAAGGAGCCCAAAGTGCTTTGACAGTATTTCCACATTCGCCCATTCACACACTGACAAACAAGCGCAACGTTCAATAGCCAGCCTCTGTGATGGTATGGGGGTGTATTAGTGCCCAAGGCATGGGTAACTTACACATCTGTGAAGGCACAATTAATGCGGAAAGGTACATACAGGTTTTGGAGCAACATTTGTTGCCATCAAAGCAACGTCTTTTTCATGGACGACCGTGCTTATTTTAGCAAGACAATCCCAAGCCACATTCTGCATGTGTTACAACAGCGTGGCTTCCTAGTAAAAGACTGTGGGTACTACACTGGCCTGCCTGTAGTCCAGACCTGTCTCCCATTGAAATTGTGTCGCGCTTTATGAACGTGAAATACCACAACACAGACCCAAGAACTGTAGAACAACATAATCTGTGCATCAAGCAAGAATGGGAAATAATTCCACCTAAAAAGCTTCATAATTGGTCCCCCAGTTCCCATACGTTTACGGAGTGTTGTTAAAAGGAAAGGCCATGTAACACAGTGGTAAAAAATGCCCCTGTGCCAACTTTTTTGCAATGTGCTGCTGCCATTAAATTCTAAAGTAATGATTTGCAAAAAAAAAAAGAAGTTTCTCAGTTCGAACATTAAATATCCTATCTTTGCAGTCTATTCAATTGAATATAAGTTGAAAAGGTTTGCAAATCACTGTATTCTGTTTGTATTTACAATTTTTAACGTCCAAACTTCACCAGGTTTTGGGTTTTGTAATATTGTGTTGATATTTTTACATTGTCAACAGCAATCCCCATGTATTCATAAAAACATTTAATACATGTGAGTAGGGGTGTAACGGTACGTGTATTCGTATTGAACCGTTTTGGCACGGGGGTTTCGGTTCGGTGCAGAGGAGTACCGAACGAGCTGTAAGCTAAAGTCTTAACAAGCTGCTTTCTGCCTCTGTCTCAGCACCCAGCATTGTCCCGCCCACACAACCATCTGATCGGTTACATACAAAGCCAATCAGCAGTGCGTATTCAGAGCGATGTAACAATCAATCAGCAGTGCGTATTCAGAGCGCATGTAGTCAATGCTTCAGCGTCGAGCAGATATGTGTTTAGCAGGTGAGCAGCGGACAGTTATAAAAAACACCTCCCAGTCACAATTAATACTAACATCACTATGAGCCCGTTGAGCTTCTAGAAACTTAAACTGCAGTTCAGCTCGCTCGCAGTTCTGGCTTGAGGTGAAAGCTAATTAGCTTTTAGCGTAACGTTAGCTCTTTTTGCTGTGTGTGTGTGTGTGTGTGTGTGTGTGTGTGTGTGTGTGTGTGTGAGTGTGCGTGTGCATGCGGCAAAGCCCTGTCCGTCTTGTTATTTCACTTGAACTCCATGGTGTTCAGGGATGAATAGTCTCTCCTATTGCTATTGTACTATTTTTTCAGGAATAGTTACATTAATCATTAGTAATGTAGCGGCCTAGTTTTGAATGGCAGGGTCCCTGCTATCACATGTTGACAAAAATATAACATTTACATAATAAAAGTCAACTACGGGCTTCCCAAATGCTGTAATAAATTAAGCATGAGTTGACTTTAAACTGTTTAATGTTGCACTTTTTATATGTAAAAGAAAGAAAAGTTTTGTCATTTTATTTAATCTAAGCAACAACTTGAGGCAGTTTAATGTGGATTAACATGGGCAGGATTATTATAGTGTTCCCAATGTTAAAAGTATAAAGCCATTGTTTACAAATTTGGTAAATAAATAACCAAAACATTTATATTTTCTTGTTTTCTTACTGTACCGACAATGAACCGAACCGTGACCTCTAAACCAAGGTACGTACCAAACCGAAATTTTTGTGTACTGTTACACCCCTACATGTGAGCTGTATACTCTCAAACTCATAAAAACATTTACACTATAACCTATTAGCAGAGAGAAGGTAAAAAGTGCTTCTTGCCAACTTGAAACCAATGTTCCCTCTCAAACCAGGCGTAAGGTAGGCGGGTAAATAAGACATATAAAAAAAGGCATCACTCATAACGGACAAATAAAATAAGAAAGTCAAACAGCACAGGGCTGCCTCCAGCCTGTAGATAAGTGCAGTTCTATTTCTTCTAGTGTTAATTATTTGGCTGAACTCGCTGCAGCATGCTCTTAAGGTCATTGACTTGGTTCATTCCTGCACTCTAAGCCCGCTACTCTCTTTTAGGGCTCGTGCAGAAGGGAAACTACAGAATCGAAACTAATGGTAGGATACAGTTTGTTATTACAGCTATGAACGGAATACTTGTAATTATTTCTGCACAACAACCAGCTTTCTGCTTACAGACAAGCCAGGAGAAAAATAATCCTCGACTGTGATGCTTTAAAGTCTGTGATGACAGTTCTCAGTTCTCAGCGCCACAAAACATAACGACATAGTTATTCTGCACCTGCGACCACGTGCGCTTTTAACCCATGAAGTTGACAGTGCTTAATATGACAGGAAAAGTTTTAAGTAATAATTTAATGCTCTCAACTGTCACAAAAAACAAACAAAAAAACAGGCGTCAATAACTGGATAATACATCTAAGATACTGCCAAAATACTGACCCAGACAGACATCTCAAGCTCTGTGTCGAATCGGTACTTTTATAAGCATCGACCAAATGCCATTCGTACAACCAGGTATCAATTGACGTAAAATGTAATATTTTCATATTTTTCACATTTGTTGCTCGTGATATTACGTCCAGTTACCACCCATCCATCCCAAGAGAAAAATAACCATTTGAACTGTTATAGGCGCAAAGTTGAAAAGCCAGCATCTGTGATGGTATGGGGGTGTATTAGTACCCAAGGCATGGGTAACGTACACATCTGTGAAGGCACCATTAATGCTGAAAGGTACATACAAGTTTTGGACCAACATATGTTGTCATCGAAGCAACGTTATCATGGACGCCCCTGCTTATTTCAGCACAACAATGCCAAGCCACATTCTGCATGTATTACAACAGCGTGGCTTCCTAGTAAAAGAGTGAGGGTACTAGACTCACCTGCCTGTAGTCCAGACCTGTCTCCCATTGAAAAAGCCTAAAATACTACAACGGAGACCCCGGACTGTTGAACAACTTAAGCCAGTGGTTCTCAAATGGGGGTACGCATACCCCTGGGGGTACTTGAAGGTATGCCAAGGGGTACGTGAGATTTTTTTTTAATATTCTAAGAAAAGCAACAATTCAAAAATCCTTCTATAAATATATTCATTGAAAAATACTTCAACAAAATATGAATGTAAGTTCACAAACTGTGAAAAAAAAAATGCAACAATGCAATATTCAGAGTTGACAGATAGATTTTTTTGTGGACATGTTTCATAAATATTGATGGTAAAGATGTATTTTTTTGTGAAGAAACGTTTAGAATTAAGTTCATGAATCCAAATAGATCTCTATTACAATCTCCAAAGAGGGAACTTTAAGTTGATGATTACTTCTATGTGTAGAAATCTTTATTTATAATTAAATCAATTATTTATTTTTCAACAAGTTTTTAGTTATTTGTATATATTTTTTTCCAAACAGTTCAAGAAAGACCACTACAAATGAGCAATACTTTGCACTGTTATACAATTTAATAAATCAGAAACTGATGACATAGTGCTGTATTTTACTTGTATTTACTGCTGAATTTCCCCCAGGGATCAATAAAGTACTTTCTATTCTATGTCTCTTTTTTTCAACCAAAAATGCTTTGCTCTGATTAGGGGGTACTTGAATTGAAAAAAATGTTCACGGGGGGTACATCACTGAAAAAAGGTTGAGAACCACTGACTTAAGCTGTACATCAAGCAAGAATGGGAAAGAATTCCACCTGAAAAGCTTCAAAAATTGGTCTCCTCAGTTCCCAAACGTTTACTGTTTGTTGTTAAAAGGAAATGCCATGTAAAACAGTTGTAAAAATGCCCCTGTGCCAACTTTTATGCAACGTGTTGCTGGCAATAAATTATAAGTTAATGATTATTTGCAAAACAAGTTTGAACATTAAATATCTTGTCTTTGCAGTCTATTCAATTGAGGATTTGCAAATCATTGTATTCTGTTTTTATTTACGATTTACACAATGTGCCAACTTCACTGGTTTTGGGTTTTGTACAGAAAACAAGCTTATAATAAAAAAAAAAACGACCTTACAACAGAATACTAATGCACACATGACTTTGCATTTAAAAAGGGAAGGCTGCTTTTTGACCTGCATGTTGTGTGAAAGTGTTCCAAACAAGTTCTTTATAGGATCTTTAAACCCAGATGCTATGGGGCCACACAGGTCGGGAGTCCCTGAGAAGAGCTGCAACATTAACCCGGAGGAGCAGGAACCTTGAAATCAGATCTTTGTGGAGGTACAAATATGTGAACATGCTCAGGAGTGTGAGCCGAAATACTAAATTGAGGGCAGGTTGGTAGTGAGATTACACATAGGGCCCTCACATGCAAGTCTCAAATGATGCAGGTGGGGGTCCAACATAATAGGGGAGCATTCTACAGTAAATGAGGACTCGAGGGCTGGTACACATTAGGTGATATTAAAAGCCGAGCTAGTAGTGGAAATAGTTCATCTGCGCTGATTGAAACGATGAAGGGAACTCCCTAAGAATCACTCCTAAAATCATCCGGGTTTTGAAAGGATTCTTTAAAATAATTTATAATTCTTTTACCAGCTTTCCCACCATCGAATCTGTACAGCCCAGGACAGATGTTCCCGTGTTCTATGCGCCCCCCACCCCAAGCAGCGCTGGGAAACAGCCGGTTTAGCATGTGTGCGCTAATGCCAAGAGACGTACCGTGTGTGTGGGCCGCCTGACGTCCCGCAGGCCAATTCCTACCCTGCTTTAATAGGAACAGATAAGTGGTACGTACCGTGGTGCGGAGGGGCGGGAGAACGAAAGTACGCCTGCTCTAAATAGCAGGGCTTCACAGAACCTGTGGACTAGTTTTCATTGTGCAAGTCTTGTAGTGTCTCCCATACATTCATCCCTTCATGGCGGGCTGCCACGGATGAATTTTGACCACCATGAATAGATTTACCTTTCTACCCGTAAACATGTTCTACTGTATGTTTATGCACGTTTGGGGTGAACTTGTTTTGGTACTGTTTAATTTGAAACTGCAACTTCTAATCAATCACAGCCCTTTTTGGTCATTAAAGTCATTACCAATATGCTATTTGCCAATATGGTGAGAAAAGTTCACTGTTGTTCTGATGAAGCGAAGGTGTACTTCAGCGGCATCCAACTCAAATACAGAGTCGATCAAAATTTAAAACTGAACAAAGCCGCGGGCCAAAGTTGAACAAATTAACCTTTTAATAACAATGTTTGCATTGAATGTTCAACAAGCAAGGCTTATATAACTTTATAGTGACATGCAAAATCGAGTTTCAAATAATAAATAAAAAATATAAATGGCATATCAAATAAAATCTAAATAAAAATGTAATGCCTCTTTTCTTAAGTAAATATCAAAATAAACTTTTTCCACAGGCTAAAAAAAAATTTGAAAATAAAAAAACAATAATGAATGAATCAAACATTCAAGCCCTGAAGTAGCAAGATAAAGTGCATGAATAAAACGTTAATTATTGCTATAACTCAATAATGCAAAATCAACTTTCAAAAAACAAACAAAAAAACATCAACGGTATATTAAATACATTTTAAATAAAAAATTGAATGCATCTTTTCTATTTGCAGCCTTCTGAGGTAAATATCTACATTACCTTTTTTCACAGGCTAATAAATTTGAAAATAAAATAATGAATAAATCAACCATTCAGGCCATTTTACTGCTCAGTTTGCGACACACTGATCTAATCTGATGTGCTCAAGCCAGATAGCTGGCATCTTTGTTCGTAGCAGGGGGTGTATATGGTAGCGTCCCGGAAGAGTTAGTGCTGCAAGGGGTTCTGGGTATTTGTTCTGTTGTGTTTACGTTGTGTTACAGTGCTAATGTTCTCCCAAAATGTTTTTGTCATTCTTGTTTGTGTGGGTTCACAGTGTGGCGCACATTTGTAACAGTGTTAAAGTTGTTTATACGGCCACCCTTGGTGTGACCTGTATGGCTGTTGATCAAGTATGCCTTGCATTCACTTGTGTGTGTGTGTGTGTGTGTGTTTGTGTGTGTGTGTGTGTGTGTGTGTGTGTGTGTGTGTGTGTGTGTGTGTGTAGAAGCCGCATATATTACGTGACTGGGCTGGCACGATGTTTGTATGGAGGAAAAGCAAACATGACGACAGGTTGTAGGGGATGGTAAACTTTTGGGAGGGGCACCGAAATTTGGGAGGGTTGGCAAGTATGAGTATTAGCGGTGATTGCAGTGTTACAAACTCCAGGTTGCATATTTTATGACTGTCTCAGAATCCTGCTCGGAAAGCCCAGGGGTAGTAGTGGCAGCAAGCTAATTTGTGATTTTGGAATAAACACCTTCCACACCGCCCTGAGAAAACTGATGTTTAAGTTTATATGTATACAGCAGAGGTCCGAAAATTATCTTATTGTACAGATAACCAATCCTAGGTGTAGTTCTGTTAGGTACCAATCGTATATATGGAAACACTGGTATCTGTGCCTTTAATAGAATGAGTAGACATTTTTTAATATGCACTTTTTATTGCTGCTTTTATTTATTTATAAATGGTAAATGGGTTATACTTGTATAGCGCTTTTCTACCCTCAAGGTACTCAAAGTGCTTTGACACTATTTCCACATTCACCCATTCACACACACATTCACACTAGGGCTAGGAGATATATCGATACACTCGATATATCGCGGGTTTGTCTCTGTGCGATTTAAAAAATTACTATATCGTGATATTCGAGTATATGTTCTCACACAGTTGCTTTTAGCTGCGGGCATTACACTCAGAATCATAACAAAAAAGTGATAATGGCAGATGCACGCACAGAAAGGGACTTTTGTTTGGACAGACCACAAGTTGGAATTACTTCTGAAATATCAAGAGAATGCTGATTGGGAGTTCTAAAGATTCTTCATCCACTGAAACTCGACTCAATCTACAGCTTCTCCTCGAATACTTGCAGTCATCGACGTCATCATTCTCGGCCACTGAGGTGGCTTCGGTGAAAAGCTTCACTGTTTCCACTTAAGAAAGGTTTTGTGGGGACAGGTCTTTAGTCTAGTGAGGGAGGTGACCAAGAACCTGATGGTCACTCTGTCAGAGCTACAGCCTTCCTCAGTGGAGAGAGGAGAACCTTCCAGAAGGATACTCCACCAATCAGGCCTGTATGAGTGGCCAGAAGGAAGCCATTTCTTAGCAAAAAGTTTTCCAAAATGCAGCTGAGACACTCTCAGACCATGAGAAACTAAATTTTTTGGTCTGAAGAAAGAAAGCTTGAAGTCTTTGGCGTGAATACCGGGCATCATTATTGGAGGTAACCAGGCACCGCTCATCACCAGGCCAATACCATTCCTACAGTGAAGCATGAGGTTGCAGCTTATTTTTTTTCGCAGCAGGAACTGGGAGACTAGTCAGGATAGAAGGAAAGATGAATGCAACATTGTACAGAAACATCCTGGATGAAAACCAGGGAGATTAGGAGGTGTTGCAAAGACAGGTAGGCAAAGAGAAAAGGGCCAAACTGCCCAAAGATAGGTGTGTCAAGCTTGTGGCATCGTTTAAAAAAAGACTTAAGGCTGTAATTGCTGCCAGAGGTGCATCAACAAAGCATTGAGCAAAGGCTGTGAACACTGAGGTACATGTGATTTTTTTTTTGTAACAGATTTGTAGAGACAAGCGTTAGAAAATGGATGAATGGATTTGTAAAATTTAACAAAACATTACAAAACCACTTCTCACATTGTTACTATGGGGTATTCCATTTTGGAATAAGGCTGTAAAATAACAAAATGTGAAAAAAAGTGAAGCACTGTGAATACTTTATGGATGCACTGTGTTTAAAAAATGAATGGCTTTTAAGCATGGGTGATATCTAATTGATGTTCTGGCAGGATTATAGTTAGAATGACAGCTGTGTGTGTTTAGTAAATAGTATCTGGCTGCTAGAGAAATGAGCTACTTATTGTGGCGAACCAGATTAAGGACTACAGTTTAATTGACACATATCAGGGTTTCCCGCAGCGCTTTGTTGTTAAGGCGGCCACCTTAACGACCGAGAGCCACCGCCTAAACTAAAGTCTTTAAAAAAAAAAAAAAAAAAATCTTAACAAATTACTCTGCTTAGTTCTGCGTCTGTCTCTGTCAGTATGTTTCTGCAGCACCCAGCCACAGAACCATCTGATTGGTTACACGCAGACCGGTGACAGCCAAATCAGCAGTGCGTGTTCAGAGCGCATGTAACGTGGAGCGAGCAGAAAGGTGTTTTTAGCAGGAAAGGCAGCGGACTCTCCCCAAATGATAATAAACACCTCCCAGTCAACTACTAGTAACATCACTATGAGCCCATTGACGTTCTAGAAACAAGCGGCAGCTCAGCTTACTCGCAGTCTTTGAGATGAAGGCTAGTTAGCATTTAGCGTAACGTTAGCTCACTGTGCGGTGTGTGTGCGCGTGCGTGCGTGCGTGTGTTACGGACAGCAAAGACCTGTCTGTCTGAGAAAAACAAGCATTATTGACTTACAGTTAAAAACTAAGTTATTTCACTTGACCTTTTTTGTGTTGATTGACCTGTGTTCAAGCAGCAAAAAAGGACATTATGATAAATGAAGAGTTTCTGTCTCTGAGAGTTGATATAATAATGTAACTGCATCATAAAGCCTACATGAACTCCATAGTGTTCAGGGATGAATAGTCTCTCCTATTGCTATTGTACTATTTTTTCCAGCTATAGTTACATTAATCATTAGTAATGTAGCAGTCTAGTTTTGAATGACAGGGTACCTGCTATCACATGTTGATAAAAATATAACATTTACATAATAAAAATCAACTACAGGCTTCCCAAATGCTGTAATAAATTAAGGAGAGACCCCAAAAGGGACAAATGGTAGAAAATGGATGGATGGATGGATGAATGGAGTTGAGCATATGTCAGCATGTGGCTCCACTTTTAATTTTTTTTTTTTCAAACGCTTACTCACAGTAACTCATTAATTTGACTTTGTAGGTCATTAATTTAGTATCTAAGGTAACTAGGACTGTTATGTTTTTACTTTACGGAAAAAATATCGAGATATATATCGTATATTGCCATTCAGCAAATGGAGCGGAAAAAACAACCACAAGTTGTAGGCTTCTTCACGCGACGAAGCCGGCCTACGTCACCGCAGTCTGTAGTCTATTGCCCCCCAGGCTGTGGTGGCAGCGACAAGGTGG
This sequence comes from Nerophis ophidion, assembly GCF_033978795.1. Lineage (NCBI taxonomy): Eukaryota > Metazoa > Chordata > Actinopteri > Syngnathiformes > Syngnathidae > Nerophis > Nerophis ophidion. Next base: position 8,263,418 of record NC_084622.1, read on the forward strand.
AGAGGTGATGGCGACAGGCCGAGTTCCATCGACCCTTACACCCACCCATTCCCTTCCCCGGTCTGTCCGCCGGAGAGACAACACCTTAACTAACACATTTTCAGGGAGAAACACTATTATATAAAAGTATAATTTGGTGAAATTATACATTTTTCAGTTCAAATACGTTTATTCTATTAATAAACGACTTTTTTGCGCTAAATGAGGCATGTCCTCCTAACTTTACACATGCGCATATTGCCCGTCCGCTTAAAAGGGGTGGGGGGGTCGCACTAATATACAACGAAAACTTTAACCTTAGTCCTAACATAAATAATAAATATAAATCGTTTGAGGTGCTTACTATGAGGTCTGTCACACCGCTGCCTCTACACCTGGCTGTTATCTACCGCCCCCCAGGGCCCTGTTCGGACTTCATCAATGAATTCTCAGAGTTCGTTGCTGATCTAGTGACACACGCCGATAATATAATCATAATGGGGGACTTTAATATCCACATGAATACCCCATCGGACCCACCGTGCGTAGCGCTCCAGAGTATAATTGATAGCTGTGGTCTCACACAAATAATAAATGAACCCACGCATCGCAACGGTAATACGATAGACCTAGTGCTTGTCAAGGGGATCACCGCTTCCAAAGTTACGATACTCCCGTATACTAAAGTATTGTCCGATCATTACCTTATAAAATTCGAGGTTCAGACGCATGTTCGTCAAACTAATAATAATAATAACTGCTATAGCAGCCGCAACATTAATACGGCCACAACGACAACTCTTGCTGACCTACTGCCCTCGGTAATGGCACCATTCCCAAAGTATGTGGGCTCTATTGATAACCTCACTAACAATTTTAACGACGCCCTGCGCGAAACCATTGATAACATAGCACCGCTAAAGTTAAAAAAGGCTCCAAAAAAGCGCACCCCGTGGTTTACAGAAGAAACTAGAGCTCAGAAATTATTATGCAGAAAGCTGGAACGCAAATGGCGCACGACTAAACTTGAGGTGCACCATCAAGCATTTAGTGATGGTTTAATAACTTATAAACGCATGCTTACCTTAGCTAAAGCTAATTATTACTCAAATCTCATCCACCGTAATAAAAACGATCCTAAATTTTTGTTTAGTACGGTAGCATCGCTAACCCAACAAGGGACTCCTTCCAGTAGCTCCACCCACTCAGCTGATGACTTTATGCAATTCTTTAGTAAGAAAATTGAAGTCATTAGAAAGGAGATTAAAGACAATGCGTCCCAGCTACAACGGGGTTCTATTAACACTGACACGATTGTATATACGGCGGATACTGCCCTCCAAAATAGTTTCTCTCGTTTTGAGGAAATAACATTAGAGGAATTGTTACAACGTGTAAATGGAATAAAACAAACAACATGTTTACTTGACCCTCTTCCTGGGAAACTGATCAAGGAGCTCTTTGTATTATTAGGTCCATCAGTGCTAAATATTATAAACTTATCACTTTCCTCGGGCACTGTTCCCCTAGCATTCAAAAAAGCGGTTATTCATCCTCTCCTTAAAAGACCTAACCTCGATCCTGACCTCATGGTAAACTACCGACCGGTGTCTCACCTTCCCTTCATTTCAAAAATCCTCGAAAAAATTGTTGCGGAGCAGTTAAATGAACACTTAGCGTCTAACAATCTATGTGAAACCTTTCAATCCGGTTTCAGGGCAAATCACTCGACGGAGACAGCCCTCGCAAAAATGACTAATGATCTATTGCTAACGATGGATTCTGATGCGTCATCTATGTTGCTGCTCCTCGATCTTAGCGCTGCTTTCGATACCGTCGATCATAATATTTTATTAGAACGTATCAAAACACGAATCGGTATGTCAGACTTAGCCCTGTCTTGGTTTAACTCTTATCTTACTGATAGGATGCAGTGTGTCTCCCATAACAATGTGACCTCGGACTACGTTAAGGTAACGTGTGGAGTTCCCCAGGGTTCGGTCCTTGGCCCTGCACTCTTCAGCATCTACATGCTGCCGCTAGGTGACATCATACGCAAATACGGTGTTAGCTTTCACTGTTATGCTGATGACACCCAACTCTACATGCCCCTAAAGCTGACCAACACGCCGGATTGTAGTCAGCTGGAGGCGTGTCTTAATGAAATTAAACAATGGATGTCCGCTAACTTTTTGCAACTCAACGCCAAAAAAACGGAAATGCTGATTATCGGTCCTGCTAGACACCGAACTCTATTTAATAATACAACTCTAACATTTGACAACCAAACAATTAAACAAGGCGACACGGTAAAGAATCTGGGTATTATCTTCGACCCAACTCTCTCCTTTGAGGCACACATTAAAAGCGTTACTAAAACGGCCTTCTTTCATCTCCGTAATATCGCTAAAATTCGCTCCATTCTGTCCACTAAAGACGCTGAGATCATTATCCATGCGTTTGTTACGTCTCGCCTCGACTACTGTAACGTATTATTTTCGGGTCTCCCCATGTCTAGCATTAAAAGATTACAGTTGGTACAAAATGCGGCTGCTAGACTTTTGACAAGAACAAGAAAGTTTGATCACATTACGCCTGTACTGGCTCACCTGCACTGGCTTCCTGTGCACTTAAGATGTGACTTTAAGGTTTTACTACTTACGTATAAAATACTACACGGTCTAGCTCCATCCTATCTTGCCGATTGTATTGTACCATATGTCCCGGCAAGAAATCTGCGTTCAAAGGACTCCGGCTTATTAGTGATTCCCAAAGCCCAAAAAAAGTCTGCGGGCTATAGAGCGTTTTCCGTTCGGGCTCCAGTACTCTGGAATGCCCTCCCGGTAACAGTTCGAGATGCCACCTCAGTAGAAGCATTTAAGTCTCACCTTAAAACTCATTTGTATGCTGTAGCCTTTAAATAGACTCCCTTTTTAGACCAGTTGATCTGCTGTTTCTTTTCTTTTTCTTCTATGTCCCACTCTCCCTTGTGGAGGGGGTCCGGTCCGATCCGGTGGCCATGTACTGCTTGCCTGTGTATCGGCTGGGGACATCTCTGCGCTGCTGATCCGCCTCCGCTTGGGATGGTTTCCTGGTGGCTCCGCTGTGAACGGGACTCTCTCTGCTGAGTTGGACCCGCTTTGGACTGGACTCTTGCGACTGTGTTGGATCCATTGTGGATTGAACTTTCACAGTATCATGTTAGACCCGCTCGACATCCATTGCTTTCCTCCTCTCTAAGGTTCTCATAGTCATTATTGTCACCGACGTCCCACTGGGTGTGAGTTTTCCTTGCCCTTATGTGGGCCTACCGAGGATGTCGTGGTGGTTTGTGCAGCCCTTTGAGACACTAGTGATTTAGGGCTATATAAGTAAACATTGATTGATTGATTGATTAAAAAATACTGTACTTGGATATTTCAGTGTCACACTTTACATGTAAATTGCTTTGTTTTTTTAATTTAGTGTGTTGGCCCTGCGATGAGGTGGCGACTTGTCCAGGGTGTACCCTGCCTTCCGCCCGATTGTAGCTGAGATAGGCGCCAGCGCCCCCCGCGACCCCGAAAGGGAATAAGCGGTAGAAAATGGATGGATGGATGGAAATAGCAACTATAATAATTATAATAATGAGGCCTTGTCAAGCCAAATTTCTTCCCCCCTACAAAAACCTTCCCCCCCATTTACTTCCGGGGTCATAATTAATACAGACGTTTTGTTAACGCTATATTATAAAAATATAACGCTATATTATAAAAATATAACGCTATATTATAATAATATAGACGTTTTGTTAACGCTATATTATTAAGAAAATTAAAAAACAATTTACAAACACAAGCTATGGGATGACGCATTTACTTCCGGGGTCACGTTTCCTCTTATGTCATCCCATAGCTTGTGTTTGTAAATTGTTTTTTAAATTTTTTTATAATATAGCGTTAATAAAACGTCTGTATTTTTATAATATAGCGTTATATTTTTATAATATAGCGTTAACAAAACGTCTGTTTTAATCATGACCCAGGAAGTAAATGGGGGGGGGTTTGTAGGGAGAAGAAATTTGGCGTGACAGCCTAGTTAGACATTGTATGTCATTGATATGGGACATGCAGTCTTTGAGGTTTATTAACTTACTATTATATAGTTGAATATTGTCTTTTAATGCATGTTACCTAATTCGAAATAAACTATGTGCCTCCATACTTTTGTACATCTATAACTCCTTGCCAGTTTACAACAAAGTGTAGGCCACTAAATAGTTGGAAATGTCCACCCACATGATGTTGGAAAATTATTTGGATCTCAAGAAAAATTATTTTCCTAACAAGTGTATGGATCTACTCCAGTTCTTCAATATCTCAAGCTTGTATAGTTGCCTCTAATCCTTTGCTAAACCCAGACATCTGCGCAGCCGATGAAAACAGAACGGTGGCCATATTGAGATGTTTGCCCCCCACAACCAGAAGTAAGGCAGGTTCTAGGTAACGTGGTTGCAACCCAGCAATTTAATCTAAGACCTGCCTTTTCATCCTAATTACCTTTTTAATATCCAGTGCCTTGGCTTTAATGGCTTCAGATCGTCGGGCCATTACGACTTCATCTTGAGTCGTCTTGGCCTCTGCGCTGGGAGGGGCCACCTCTACCACCACCTTCTCCTCTACGTCTGCGCCGGAGTCAGAGGGTTGTTCCTATTGGGAGAGCAAAAAGGTCAAGAGTCAACAGCGAGGTCACCAGGTTCACAAACTGGTTCTGATTTCAAAGCGCTTTCAAATAAGACACAACTTTGCTCTTGAAGTAGTGTTGAGTTCTTGTTTTGGTACGAGCGCCTGTTTACGCGAGTCACATGTCGACAGCAGAGATGACACAAACGCATCTAAAACACTTGAATACTATTTTAGTATACAAAGACCATACAATGCTCATGTCAGTTCCTTATTTTTAACTACCGAATAAGCACTCTACAGAGTCTATTAACATCACTATTAGGGCTTGGCGGTGGCCTTTTTTTAATATTTCGATAATTTTAGGCCATATCGCGGTACATGATATATATCTCGATATTTTGCCTTAGCCTTGAATTAACACTTGATACATATAATCACCGCAGTATGATGATTCTGTGTCTACATTGAAACATTCTTGTTCATACTGCATTAATACATGCTCATTTTAAACTTTCATGCAGAGAGGAAAATCACAACTAAGTCCATTGACCAAAAGTGTATTTATTAAACAGTTATTAAGCAACGGCAAAAACTTTCATGTCATTTCATAACAGAAATTGCAAGATTGTCAGAGAAATTTTAAAACAAGCTATTAGTGCACTCTTATGTATGATGTCACTAAGATGACATATCAAAACAACACTAAAAAAGTGCACTTTTTGTACAGAATGCCACTAAAGTAATTTAAAACAAATAAAGTGCACTTTTGTGCATGTCTCACAAGATATTTCAATAAGTGTCAAATAAAAATGAGCTGCATAATAGGAAATAAAATAGTATTCGTCCTTTGCTATGTGGTAGGTTCCTGCGGACATTATCTCCTTTTGTTGTTGTTTCATACGGTGTTGATCTGGAAATGTTTGCCTCGGCATTTTGTGGGTGTGGCACAGAATGGAGATGTTGACATGCGGAGTAAGCACTCTTCATTCTTTAGCAGGTGACTTTTCAAATGATGCTACATATTAGCAGTAATGCTACTTTTGGTAGCAACGCTTTTGCCCAACACTTAATAAATTACGGTTCTCTGTTCGACATATTCCCACTTGAAGTCAAACCACCCCCAGACGATGGAGCCCCTGCTGTTTTTCTTGGGCATTAATTCTTCCTCCATCTGTTACCAGATTCGCACCTTCTTTCTCTCGTATTACCACCCGCACCACAGCTAACATTACCCATGCTATCTCTCTGCTCCGGGTATAAGTATGTGACGTATGACGTGACAGTATGTGACATGTGTAAGAAGGTGCGCTTGCTGTCTGTGAGAAGGAGAGACAAGAAAGAGTGGGAAGAGCCTGTAGTGTAATGCCAGCAGCTGAAAGCAACTGCGTGAGAATGTATACTCGAATATCACGATATAGTCATTTTCTATATCGCACAAAGACAAACCCGCGATATATAGAGTATATCGATATATCGCCCAGCCATAATCACTATTACATATTCTTAATCCTTTCTTCTCCATTAGAAAAAAACTTAGTGCACATTAGAAATATCAGTAACTGCTGAGACACAGAGAATGTGTTAGAATAAAAAACTACTTCCTCCTAGTCTTTTTCGGACATGTTGAATTGTGCAAGTGCAAACGTGATGTACCATAATCTGGTCTGAAATTAACTAGATCCTTACCATTGACAATGAAGCCGTTTGAGGAGTTTCCTCCACGGGGCTGCTCGGAGTGGGCACTGTTACAGTCAGGGTTTCATCTATTGAACGAAAAAGAAATAGTACGACAAAATTTAAGGCAAAACAGGCAGTGGATCAAAAGAAATAGTAAGACAAAATTTAAGGCAAAACAGGCAGTGGATCAAGTACCAACCAAATATTGGGTACGTTCATGCTTGTCATGTCGGCTTGAGGGAGAAATGGCAACTCTTGGTTTGGTCAAGTGTGAACGCAATCATATATACCCGAGGTTGAGAGATTATTACCAAGTAAAGCATATCAATTAGAGACAGGTCTTATCTCAAAACACTTTTGGTTGGGATGACCCTCAGTCATGAAAGCTGTTCAATCGACTCCTTACTTTATGTATACGTTTACTGCAAAGACTTTCAGTTTCAGTTTACTTTTCAGTTTATGGCCCCGACTTGAGTACCGAACCACAAGTGTGAACACAGTCTTAATTAAACAGTCTCTAAAAGAGTTGCATGGATTTTTACTGTTGCATTTCCTGGATCAACATGTTACAGGTGATAATGATCGCTGACTATAAACTTTGCACATCTTAAGTTTATCCAGCAGTTTAATCACCTAAAATTGAATGTTTGTAAAAAAAATAAAAAATAAAAAAGAAGATAGTTCTATATGTTTATAGACACTGAGATAATGCACACCAAAACCCCACAACCCCACTTCAGCATGCTCCCCTGGCTTAATTAGTGTTCCAGATGGAAGTGGGCGGTACAACAGTTTTTTTCTCAGGTTTATTGCATCTTCAAAAGGTTGGAGCAACAAAGAACTACATTTTCAGCACATAAATACGCTTGTGCAGCTTTGGAAAAAATCAAAGCAAAAGCCATTACGATTCGCGCTCGCTCTAATGATCTCCACCTTGTCGAATGAATTGAAAACATCTCTTGTAAACCCGGGCCTTATTTTTCCTTGGGTGGACATAAAAGTCCTGAAGCGAGCATGTGAAATGAGGAATCCAACGTGATCCTGAGGACATGGTTGAGCCTCAAGGCAATCTACTCCCTCGCTGAGGAGGTCAGGATGTGAAGCCGAAGGACCCAAATTTTTTTTTTACCCCCATCCCCAAACTATGAAAGTGCATGTGATGGTTGTGCCGATAATAAATTAACATGTGACCAACTAGCATTACACGCCACCTCTGGAAACAAATGCCTTCATGGGAAGGTTTCATTTTACTGGACAGTTAGGTGATAAGCATCATAATGATTTATGCTTCGTTGACAGTGAGATGTGAGGATAACGTATTCATGTGTGTCCTTAATATTCCATAAGGTGTTGAAATAACACAAACAACTACCGTATTTTTCGGATTATAAATCGCTCCGGAGTATACGTCGCACCGGCCGAAAATGCATAATAAAGATGGAAAAAAACATACGTCACTAACATAAAATCTTCATATTTAATTGCGGGCCGCGTGTCTGAGACCCCTGGTTTATACATAGCACAAAGCAAAAAAAAAAATCTGTATACAGTGTTATTTCATTACAAATTTCAAGAGTCTTGTGGCTCCCATTATTTTCTTTATTTTGTGAAATGGGTAAAAATGGTTCTTTGAGTGGAAAAGGTTGCTGACCCCTGCACTAGGTCTATCGTAAAACCGTTGCGATGTGTGGGTTCATTTATTTTTTGAGTAAGACCACAGCTATCAATTATAGTCTGGAGCCCCACGCACGGTGGGTCCGATGGGGTATTCATATGGATATTAAAGTCCCCCATTCTAATTATATTATCGGCGTGCGTCACTAGATCAGCAACGAACTCTGAGAATTCACTGATAAAATCCGAAAAGGGCCCTGGGGGGGCGGTAGATATGGATAACAGCCAGGTATAGAGGCAGCGGTGTGACAGACCTCATAGTAAGCACCTCAAATGATTTATATTTATTATTTAGGTTAGGACTAAGGTCAAAGTTTTCGTTGTATATTAGTGCGACCACACCCCACCCGTTTTAAGGGGACGGGCAATATGCGCATTCGTAGTTAGGAGGAGATGTGTCATTTAGCGCAAAAAAGTCGTCTGGTTTAAGCCAGGTTTCGCTGAGACCGATGACATTAAGATTGCTGTCTCTAATGACCTCATTAATTAATAACGTTTTGGGAGACAATGATCTTATGTTTAAAAAGCCCATATTATAGGTAGTGGGCTGTTTTAAGGAGTTTTTGATCAAACTATCCGTAGTAGCAATATTAATAATGTTGCGTTTATTATGCGTAGTGCACTTAAAATAATTACGACCATATCTAGTAATTGATATGACGGGAATTTTCAGATTGTTTGCTTGGTGCTGCGATAAACTGAACGCATCATAATTTGCCACTTCAGTAGAACGCATGTCCAACAGAAAAAACATTATGTGAGTTGTGAATTATTCTAAGAAAATTGCTATGTGTGCAGGGATTATCAGACCTGCCGCTGACTAGTTCTAATTTAACTGACTCCTCACCCAGAGTAGCAGGCTTGCGTATTCTATTTAAATCCAGCTTCAGGTAGTCCAGTTTGTTCTCCAGGGAGCGGACGTTTGAAAGCAGGATGGAAGGAAGCGGCGTTCTGTCGGGATTAGCCTTTTGCTTTGTTGCTAGCCCCGCTCGGCATCCCCACTTCTGCTTCCGATCACACTGCTTACGTGTCTTTGTTGACGGTCCCCGCTGGTACTATACTCCGCTGCGTCAAAGGGCGCTGGGTGTAACCGGCGAAAATATGATATAGACATAATATATCAGTATATACAATATACTGTACACATGTTACGTAAATATTACGTATATTTGTTATTTTTATATCACTATATTTAGTCTATTCATTCCTGCATTATCCTTTCCATCCTTACACTTTCCATTATTGTAACTGAGCTACTGTTTGGAACAATTTCCTTTGAAGATCATTAAAGTTTGTCTAAGTCTAAGTCTTTTAAAACATTTCCTGTATAGATAAATGTTTCATGCTGGCAACAGTTTGACCCTAAAACAACTTAATTCACTTGACATTAATTAATTTGGGAAGAATAGCTTTGAAAGCACACAAAATGGAACTGGATTGTGTTCGTACCATGATGTTGCATTTGTTTTCATTCCATCATCTCAGCTGTTCATTAGCCACAAAAATGCTTACTCTTTGGAGGCTGGGCAGAGCCTTTGTCCGACTCAGAGGAGCAGGTCTTCTTGGCAGGTAGAGGGCCTTTCCTCTTTCCGGAAAAACGCTCAGACTCGTTCTTGGAGGGCCTGTGATGACTACGATCCTTTTGACTGAAAGGGAACCACGACATGAAAATAAGGCAAGATATAGTTTAAATGCGTCCTGTCAAACCATTCATTTTGAATTTTGATTAATCGTGATGATTGCAGTAAATTATTTGCTTGCATAATTTAAATTACCGTATTTCTTTGAATTGCCGCAGGGCATATAGTATGCGCCTGCCTTGAATTACTGCCGGGTCAAACTCACTTCGCAAAATAATTAGCGCATGCTTAGTATTACCGCTTGGTCAAACTTGTGACATCACGAGTGACACATCCCCAGTCATCATTTTCAAAATGGAGGAGGCTGATTTCAATACCGGTAATTTGAAATTGTATAAAGGGAAGACGATTAAGAGCTATTCAGTAGGATTTAAGGTCCAAGCTTACATCACACTAAAATTTTTACTGCATGCCTTTGGTAAGTGCAGGAGTGAGGAGAGGTTTTAAAGTAATTAGTGCATGCTTACTTTTACCACATGCCTTTGGTAAGCGCAGGAGTGAGAAGAGGTTTTAAATTAATTAGCGCCCTGGCGGCAATTCAACGAAATACGGTAACTTTTAAAAAGACCCCAATATTTTGACATGAATGCAATTTTATTGTTAGAATGTTGTACCCGATATTAAAAAAAACATATTGTACTTAAAAGCACATTATGTATTTACCCTAAACTTGGCAACAGTTTGGAAAAAGTTAAATCTATATACTCAGGGCATTTAACCGATCGCAACTGGACGAGAAGATGTTTCGCCTCTGATCCAATAGGCCTCGTCAGTTCATGCTTTTAGACCTACATTGCTCAGATCTAGTCTTATGGACGGATTGGTTAGATCTAGGCTAGCGGCTGGTGCAAACACCCCAAGTATTTACACTCCAACAACAGGAGGGTGTGCCTGGGCAAGGATGGTTCTGCCTTATCGTGGTGAGAAAAACTCTGACATATAGTATTGCTAAGTATGTGGCCACCATCTTAGCACCTTTGTGCTATGATGTCCAATGTTCCATGGACTTTGTGGCGAAGATCAGAGACCTAAAACTGGACAACATTGGTTTCATTCAACGTCACCTCCCTATGACAACCCAGGATGCAGTAGAGACTGTAAGGCAACGTCTACTAGGTGATTGATTTTCTCTCTCTCTCTCTCTGTGTGTGTGTGTGTGTGTGTGTGTGTGTGTGTGTGTGTGTGTGTGTGTGTGTGTGTGTGTGTGTGTGTGTGTGTGTGTGTGTGTGTGTCAGTCATTGGTACTTTAACTTTAACTTACTGTGTGGAACAATTTCCGTTGTGAATCAATACAGTTTGTTTAAGTGCCGAAGTGCGAAACGCTGGTGAGTCGTCACATATAATTGCACTGTTGAAGGACAATGTCATGGCTGTCTTGAGTTTCCAATCATTTCTACAACTCTTATTTTTTTTAGATAGTGATTGGAGCACATACTTGTTGGTCACAAAAAAAAATTCATGAAGTTTGGTTATTTTATGAATTTATTATGGGTCTACTGAAAAGGTGACCAAATCTGCTGGGTCAAAAGTATACATACAGCAATGTTAATATTTGGTTGCATGTCCTTTGGCAAGTTTCACTGCAGTAAAGCGCTGTTGGTAGCCATCCACAAGCTTCTGGCAAGCTTCTGGTTGAATATTTGACCACTTCTCTTGACAAAATTGGTGCAGTTCAGCTAAATTTGTTGGTTTTCTGACATAGACTTTTTTCTTCAGCATTGTCCAGACATTTAAGTGAGGACTATGGGAAGACCATTCTAAAACCTTAAGTCTAGTCTGATTTAGCCATTCCTTTACCACTTTTGACGTGTGTTTGGGGTCATTGTCCTGTTGGAACACCCAACTGCGCCCAAGACCCACCCTCCGGGCTGATGATTTTAGGTAGTCCTGAAGAATTTGGAGTTAATTCTCCTTTTCATTGTCCCATTTACTCTCTGTAAAGCACCAGTTCCATTCGCAGCAAAACAGGCCCAGAGCATAATACCACCACCACTATGCTTGACGGTAGGCTGGTGTTCCTGGGGTTAAAAGCCTCACCTTTTCTCCTCCAAACATATTGCTGGGTATTGTAGCCGAACAGCTCAATTTTTGTTTAATTTGACCACAGAACTTTCCTACAGAAGGTCTTATCTTTGTCCATGTGATATCAGATTAAACAAAATTTGATGATAGGAACTACTGGTTAGAGCCGTGTATACAGAGAGTATGGCCAACTCTGTTTCAAAGTCGGTAGCAAACATGGCGCCCTGTATTGATTTAGGAGATTCTCTGGCAATTCCCTGATTGGTCGGAAGGCCCTCACGTGACTATAGGGCGTCATGTTTGCTACAACCCTTGCAACAGAGTTGGCCATACTCTCTCTATACACGGCTCTGCCATTAGTGGTACACCAAAGTGTTTTATTTTTAAATATTCAAACACAATGTTACTGTTCAACTACCGTATTTCCTTTAATAGCCGCCAGGGCGCTAATTAATTTAAAACCTCTTCTCACTCCTGCGCTTATTCAAGGCACGCGGTAAAAGTAAGCAGGCGCTTATGAATTTAAAACCTCTTCTTACCCGTGCGCTTACCAATAGCATGCAGTAAAAAATTGAGAGTGATTAAAAAAAAATAATAATAATAAAAAATTATTCTGCGGCTGCGGCCCAGTGGTTGGCGACCACTGCTCTACAACATGTCATCGCGACCGCCTTTACACATCGCTATCTGCGTGCCGGCCGGACGCATGCATTTCACTGCTTCTCATACGAGATTGCAATGCATACTTGGTCAACAGCCATACCTTTTACACTGATGGTTGTGATATAAACAACTTTAACACTCTTACTAATATATGCCACACTCTGTGAACCCATACCAAACACATTTCTGGAGAACATGGCTCTGTAACACATTATAAACGCAACATAAAAATGACCCACAATGCCATCCATCCATGACTCTTTGCTATATTATACACGCGCCCACCTCAACCAACGCATGGAGGGGGGGGGGTTTGGTGCTAGCGAGGTGTTTGATATAGCCAAGAGTCATGGATGCATGGCATTGTGGGTAATTCTTATGTTGTGTTTATAATGTGTTACAGAGCCGATGTGCTCCCGAAATGTGTTTGGTGTGGGTTCACAGAGCGTGGCACATATTAGTAAGAGTGTTAAAGTTGTTTTATATCACAACCATCAGTGTGATCTGTATACCTGTGGAACAAGACCCCTGGTTTATACATAGTAAAAGTTTAAAAAAAACTCCTCCGCCATTTTGAAAATGACAACAGGGAAAGCGTCACTCGTGACGTCACAAATTTGACCCGGCGGTAAAAGTAAGCATGCGGTAATAAATTTGGGGAGCGAGTTTGACCCGGCAGTAATTCAAGGCAGGCTTATATTACATGCCCAGCGGCTATCCAAGGAAATACAATATATGTAATATTACAATGGCCAAAATATTACATATACTTGCTAAATAAAACCTCTGCCTTGTTTTTAATAAATACTTAGGCCTACTATTCTATCGTAACTTATTATTGGTCATTATGGTGGTACTTGGAGAGCCAAGCGTTTTCTGAGGTGGTACTTGGTGAAAAAACTTAGAGAACTGCTGCTGAAGAAGTCCGTTCTCCAATGTAATGGTACAATATTATTACTTCATAAAACTACTGTAGTTGTTAGTAATACTTTCTATCGTATTGTTTTTATACAGTATTATCTAAATACTACTTATCTAGCTATCTTTTTTCTTTTTAAAGGGCATGTTACATTTTACAATTGCGCTATATTGGGGAGGGGCCTACCACCAATCAAAATACTATCAAATCCTTTTTTTTTTTTTTTAAATGGAAGACCATTTCAGATACAAGTGTTTTGAGTTAGGAGCTCTGTCACAAAACCAATGAAGTTAAGTTCAAGTCTAAAAGTGATAATAAAACATTTTTTAAACAGGTTACAGGTTTAAGAAGTTCTTCTTGGCTGCTGACATGACGCAGCCAGTATGTAATAGCTTCTCTTAAATGTTTTTATCCTTATTTTGATTGATTTTTCAAAGTTAGGGATCATGATTCTGATGTGAATCTATTTCTGGAGCACCCCTAATGGATAGTGAATCTTTAAAGCAACATGTAATACAAGCTGTACACGGACTACTTTGAAGTAAATCAAAGTTGATTTTCCTTTGCATTGTGCCTTAGGTTAAAGTTAAAGTACCAATGATTGTCCCACACACTCTAGGTGTGGTGAAATGTGTCCTCTGTATTTGACCCATCCCCTTGTTCACTCCCTGGGAGGTGAGGGGAGCAGTGAGCAGCAGCGGTGGATGCACTCAGAAATATTTTTGGGTGATTTAACCCCCAATTCCAACCCTTGATGCTGAGTGACAAAATGGGTGGGAGGTAATGGGTGCCATTTTTGTAGTCTTTGGTATGACTCGGCTGGGGTGTCAATTCCCGACCTACCGATCTCAGCGTGGACACTTTAACCACAAGGCCACTGAGCAGGTAAGTGTTATTTTACTTGACAAAGTCTGTATAATAAAAATGTAATATGCTCATGTGTGACTTGATATAGAACTTTTGTACACAAGGATTAAAAATGTTTGAATGACACTGACATAAAAGGAAGTGACTTACTTTTGAGAGTGGCCCCGACCTCTGGTATTGTAATAAGGACCGGGTTGGCCATTTTGCCTGAAAAACAGAACACACAGTAAATGAAAATGTGCCCCTTCGCTAACATTACTGGTTTAGGAGGCAAAGTGGATAATGGTTGGGTGAATGGAATTAAACGGCCATTGAAGGGAAGAAGGCAAAAACCACAAAGATTTAAATTCAGACCTGCTGAGGCACACTGATCAATTTGTGGAAATAGAGGCAATCTTTCACTTTGGTCTGAGAAATAAGACCAACTCAGCACTGTCTACCCTCAATTGAAGGCAGGAACCACTGGTGAATTCAATCTAAATAAGGAGCTGAAAGTCATGTGATGGATGGCAACGACCCAATTCCCAACATCTGTCTTAAAGCGATCAACGCCCTCCATACATGGACGCCTGTCTTTACGTGTATGTGTAGAGGTGTGAATGTTCCAAAAGCACATGACTGTTGAGGCCTCTGTCTCAACTCAATGGACCATAGCTACCCAGTGATGGCAGCATTCCTGCAGAAAAAGAGACTTGAATGTACAGAAAGTGGTGGTGGTAGCATTCCGACTATATTGAAGGTTAGAAATATTGGAGGCTATACAAGGAGGCCACAAAACGCAGCGATCATACACAACCACAACATATCCCAGAAGACACTATACATTCCAAGACATTAGCAAGCTTATTTACGTCCCTGTAATTGTTAGGTTTGGTAATGGTTTATTTTCTTGGGGACATGCTGAACCGACATGACATCGTGATAGGAAAAAGCAGAGCATTGTTAATCCTACCTCTTTCCATGTCTCAGAAATGACTGATTGTGTGACATCTGTGTTGGATTTTCAAAGCAAATAAAGAAACAGAAAAAATAAATAGTGCTATAAAATAAAATTCATCAAAAAGATTGCTGTAAAGTGGAACCTCGATTTGTTAGGGAACTTTTAGATGTATGACCTTTTAAATGGAGCCAAAAGTGTCACCGTGTGCAAACCATGTCTTAGGGCAGTGGTTCTCAACCTGTTTTCAGTGATGTACCCCCTGTGAAATTGTTTTTAATTCAAGTACCCCCTAACCAGAGTAAAACTTGTAGAAAAATAAACAAGTGATTCAATTATAAGTAATGATTTCTACACATAGAAGTAATCATCAACTTAAAGTGCCCTCTGGGGATTGTAATAGAGATCCATGAACTTAATTCTAAAAATTTCTTTACAAAAAAAGAAATCTTTAACATCAATATTTATGGAACATTTCCACAAAAAAATCTAGCTGTCAACACTGAATATTGCATTGTTGCATTTCTTTTCACAGTTTATGAACTTACATTCATATTTTGTTGAAGTATTATTCAATAAATATATTTATAAAGGAATTTTGAATTGTTGATATTTTTAGAGTATTTTTAAAAAATCTCACGTACCCCTTGGCATACCTTCACGTACCCCCATTTGAGAACCACTGTCTTAGGGTACAAACACGTCATTCATTCATTAATTGTGTGTGCCGCTGGAAGCCTAAGGGCGCTGAGGACATGACTTCCTGTGCAGTACAGTAGACATGGGCGTAGGGCTGGGCGATATATCGACATACTCGATATATCGCGGGTTTGTCTCTGTGCGATATAGAAAATGACTATATCGTGATATTCGAGTATATGTTCTCACACAGTTGCCTTTAGCTATGGGCATTACACTGCATGCGTTTCCCACTCTTTCTTGTCTCTCCTTCTCACTAAGAATTAAACAAGCGCACCTTCTTTATACGTCACGCGTGCAATGTCACACGCCCTCCCCGAGCAAACAGGTAGCTAGATGGGTAACATTAGCTGAGATGCTAACGGTGCGTTGTAAGTGGTAATACGTTAGAGAGAAGGTGCAAATCTGGCAACAAATTGGGCAAGAAGTAATTCCAAAGAAAAACAGCACAGGGTGTTTGGCTTCAATTTGGAATATGTTGAACATTTATGCGGCAAAAGCGTTGCTACAAAAAGTAGTAGCACTGCTAATTTGTAGCATCATTTGAAAAATCACCCACTTGAGAATGAAGAGTGCTTGAAACTGCATATCAACATCTCCGTTCGGTGACACACCAACAAAATGCCGAAGCAACTATTTCCAGATCAACACCGTATGAAAAAAAAATCAACAACAGAAAGAGATAACGTCTGCAGGAACCTATTACAGAACTATTACGCAGCTCATTTTTATTTGCGTTTTTTTAAATATCTTGTGTGACAATATGCACAAAAGTGCACTTTATTTCTTTTTAACTATTGTAGTGGCGTTCTGTACAAAAAGTGCACTTTAATAAGTGCTGTTTTGATATGTCATCTTAGTGACATCATGCACAAAAGTGCACTAATAGCTTGTTTTAAAATGTCTCTGACAATCTTGCACTTTCTGTTTTGAAATTACATGAATTTCTGTGCCACTGCATAACTGTTTAATAAATACAGTTTTGGTCAATTGACTTAGTTGTGATTTCCCTCTCTGCATGAAAGTTTAAAATGATCATATATTAATGCAGTATGAACAAGATTTTTTTTAATGTAGACACATAGAATCATCATACTGCTGTGATTATATGCATCAAGTGTTCATTCAAGGCTAAAGCAAAATATTGCGATGTATATGTATCGTGACATGGCTCAAAAATATTGAGATATTAATAAAACGCCATTTCACCCAAACCTAGATGGGCGTGGCCATTTTGGAGAGGCGGAGCCCTCTATGTCGCATCCTGTTTATGCAGGCTATTACTCGGTTGCCATTCCCCAAGTTTTGTCCATTTTGTTTACCAAATAAGGGTCCTAATAAAAGAAGGGAATTGCTGTGGACTTACACTTAGAAAAGAGAAGGGGAATCATTATCCGAACCGTAAATCACTGCCCCTCCTTCTCGCACCATCCTCTCTCTGTCTCCAGAAATCTTCTCTTGGTCCAAATGAGCTCTAACGTGCCTTTTCAGGAGAATGGGTTTCCTATTTTTGTCTGCACCAATGGAACCCAGCATTGTGCAGTGTTCCTTGGACTGTCTGCCAGTAGAGGCCAGAACTACCAGGATGGCCTTGGTGGTGATCTTTTTCACTCTTCTCGCCTATCCACCTGGCCAGCACATGTGTCACTTTTGGCTTCCGACCACGTCCTCTGAGATTTTCTACAGTGTAAAAACGTCTTGTATTTTAAATAATACTTTGCACTGTAGCCATTGGAAGATGAAAACATTTAGATATGCCCTTTCCGGACTTGTGAGCGCTCATAGGTCCCCAGTGAGTTATTTTGTCCAAGCCATGACTTTCCACAAACCAACTGCAGAGAGCTGCTGTTTTTCACCTGTTGACTTGATGAAAACAGCTATTTCCAATGAATCAGGGTAATTAGGATGCTTTACAACAGCTTGGACTATTTGGAATGGTATAGAACTTTGAGTTTTCCCATGGACTCTGACAGTTTGCTAAAAGTATGACTCATTTTAGGCATGCCACTTTTTCTTCAAATGTAAATAAAACCTGTGAAACATGTTTTCCCCACAATGATGTGTTTTGTAAATAGTTTTATCTTCTGCCTGTGTTATTTCCAGTCAAGACAAAACTTGCTGGTTCAATAAAAGTAACTTAACGTCAAAATTTGACAGAGGTGTGGATAATTTTGGGCTTGACTGTGTGTGTCTGTATATACAGTATACACACACAGCACAGGCCAAAAGTTTGGACACACCTTCTAAATCAATGGGTTGTCTTTATTTTCATGACTGTTTACATTGCAGATAGTCACTGAAATCATCAAAACTATGAACGAACACAGGTAGAGTAATGTACGTAACAAAAAAGGTGAAATAACTGGAATCATGTTTTATTTTCTCCTTTCTTCAAAATAACCACCCTTTGCTTTGATTAGTGTTTTGCACACTCTTAGCATTTTCTCAATGAGCTTCAAGAGGTAGACACCTAAAATGGTTTTCAATTCACAGGTGTCATAGTTTTGATGCCTTCAGCGACAATCTACTATGTAAATAGTAATGAAAATAAAGAAAACACATTGGATGAGAAGGTGTGTCCAAACTTTTGGCCTGTACACACAAACACACACAAAGTTACTGAACCGATTTCAACTCACTGTATCGCTTCATATTGCATCCTTCTAAAGAAAAAAAAATATTGTGGTTGAATCGTATCGGCAATCACAAATACCGAATCGAGTTATTGTTAAAACGAATCGTTCTAACCCTAAAATAAAATAATTTAATATATGTGTGTGTGTGTGTATATATATATATATATATATATATATATATATGCAAACGTTTTCAATTTTTTCATTTTATAAAATAAAAAAATGGATCATATATATATATATATATATATATATATATATATATATATATATATATATGAACACACACACACATATTCTATTTTTTATTTTATATATTTTTTATTCTAATCAAGTCATTGTCATCACACATATATTCTATTGTTTTATTTTAGGGTTGGAACGACTTGTTTTAACAGTGACTCGATTAGAATATAGAATATATGTGTGTGTGTGTGTGTGTGTGTGTATATATATATATATATATATATATATATATATATATATATTAAAAAAAAAAATCCCCTGACTATTGAGGGAACCCCTCATGAAACAGTTCTGTAGAGATGAAGTAGTCTTGTGATTTTCCCACACACACACACACACACACACATATACATACATATATATATATTCATTTTTATTTTTTATTTTAGGGTTAGAACAATTTGTTTTAACAATGACTCGATTTGGTATTTGGGATTGTCGATACGATTCAACCACAATTTTTTTTGGAACGATGCGATATGAAACGATGCAGTGAGTTGATATCAATTCAGTATCTTTTCGGCAAAACAAATCAAACAGTGTGACTGTTAAATAAATAGTGGATACTGGACAGGTTCTTAATATTACTGTTATTTTTTGTTGTTATTTTTTCCTATTATTTATGTATAAAATAATTCTGAATATAAACAAAAAAGTAAACAACAATTAATGACCAATGCATTCACATCTTATTCGAATAAAGTGCAAGCAACACTTGTCTGCCCACATTTTCAACATTCAAGTAATTTTCAAAAAAAGTACAGTAACCAACATTTTAAAAGTAGATTTACCTGCTAAATATAAAGTTCCCCGACCTGGCCATACAGCATCTGTTCTCCACCTTGATGTCGCAGATGACAGAAAGGGTCTCAGGTGTGCGGAAGCATGTATGGCCAGGTCCACACGAACACAGATTTGTATTAGTGTTCATAAAAATAGATATACCGGCCCCCAGACACATTTTTTTTCCCTCTAAATGTGGCCCCCCAAGTCAAAATAATTGCCCAGGCCTGGTTTAAAGTGTGTTTAAAGCCAACAAAGCGTGTTGTTGAGCTTTGGAAACGACGGCGCACAACCACGATATCATCAGTACAAGCAGTGTAGAAGCATATGTCGAGCTGAGAGTTTCGCAACTCGACAGTTTGGCCAGCGTTTGCAAAAGTCTGCCTTTTTAAAGGCAAAAGTATGCATTTGCGTATGGACAAGACGCCTGTCTCCATCCTTCCATTGTCTACCCCTTGTCCCGTTCGGGGTCGGGGGTGAGGGGGTTGCTGGAGCCTATCTCAGCTGCATTCGGGCGGAAGGCCGCGTACACCCTGGACAAGTCGCCACCTCATCGCAGGGCCAACACAGATAGACAGACAACATTCACACACTCGGGCCAATTTAGTGTTAGCAATCAACCTATCCCCAGGTGAATGTTTTTCTCCTCACTTTTTAATTTCCTTTTCCTCCTTCATCCATCTCTTGGAGCAACTTGCTACGCTGTCACTTCAGAGGAGGCGGTTGCGATTTTTGTAGCTTAAAGTTGTGTAGCGGCTTTAAGTTATTGTGCTGTGTTGATTGCATTTGTTATACATTTCGCAATCGTTTTGTAATCACTGATATAGTCTTGTTGCATTTGTTGCCGGATTTTCCTGATTTTTGTTTTGATGATGTCACAGACTGAAAAAATAGATTTAACGTTCAACTTCTACATTTTTAAGCGTGTTGAAGTTCATATTAAGTCTGCCGATCTTAAATGCAATGTTTTCTTTTTTAAAATATAGATCAAATCAAACGATTGCCTTTTAAAATGATCTTGTGTTGAAACATGTCTTCCGGAAGGCAAACTTGTCGAGCATAAATCGTTACATTTGAAATTTGGGAATAAAAATCAATCTATCGATCAATTGTTACACCCCTAGTAATAACCTACTTAGTGGCCTTGTGGTTAGAGTGTCCGTAGGTTGTGAGTTCAAACCCCGGCCGAGTCATACCAAAGACTATAAAAATGGGACCCATTGCCTCCCTGCTTGGCACTCAGCATCAAGGGTTGGAATTGGGAGTTAAATCACCGAAAATGATTGCCGGGCGCGGCCCCCGCTGGTGCTCACTGCTCCCCTCACCTCCCAGGGGGTGAACAAGGGGATGGGTCAAATGCAGAGGACAAATTTCACCACACCTAGTGTATGTGTGACAATCATTGGTACTTTACTTTAAACTAATATATATATGTACATACACACACACAGTGTCTTCAAAGGGTACATTATTTTACTAAAATAGAGTTTTTGTCAAGCCTTCAACCAATTATTCTTGTTTAAAAATAATAATACTGGATTAGATTTATATATTGCTTTTCTAGACACTCAAAGTGCTTCACAGAGAAGTGGGAACCCATCATTCATTCACATGTGGTGGTGGTAAGCAACTTTCATAGTCACAGCTGCCCTGGGGTAGACTGACGGAAGTGCGGCTACCAGTTTTCTACCTACGGCCCCTCCAACAACCACGCATCATTTATTCACCAGTGTCGGCGGCACTGGGGGCAAGGGTGAAGCGTCCTGTCCAAGGACACAACGGCAGCGATTTGGATGTAAGGAGGCGGGGAGCAAACCTGCAACCCTCAGGTTTCTGGCACAGCCGCTCTACCCACTACGCCATACCGCCCCCGTTGATTCTTACGGGAAACTCTGCTTCACCATAAAAACTTTAACGATCAACAAACCATGTTCAAAAATCGGTTAAGTTTGTAAATCAATGTTTCACTGTTCAGTACAATAGAAAAACACCCAAAAAAATAGTACGAACAATATCTAGTAAACCAAATATAACGAATATATGAGGTGGCGACTGCGATGAGGTAGAGACTTGTCCAGGGTGTACAACGTCTTCCGCCTATTGTAGCTGATAGAGGCACCAGCGACCCCAAAGGGAATAAGCTGTAGAAAATGGATGAATGCATGGACAAATCTATTTGAATAATGGAAAAAAAAAGTACAGCATGAAATAGAAAAATAAATGTTAAAACATGATACAAAACATTGTATAATAGACAGTATGGGTAAATCCATGCTATATATACCCATCTATAAAATACAAACATGTTGCTTGATATTGTTAATTTAGCATACATTTTTTCACTGTTAATGATATGGATAGTCATCAATCCAATGCAAAAAAGAGGCTAGGATTAATCTGCACGGCTCTCGATATCCATGATATGTGAGAGTCTTTTAACTAAAGCGGGAATGGTCCGCCTGTTTTTCCTATTAGGGCTATTAGGGTGGGCTAGAGAGGGGTTCTCTGGCTGTGAGTAGACACTAGTGCCCTTTGTCCCCCATTTTAGCCTGGTATGACTCCTAGAAAGGGGGGTGGGAGCCCATAAACTGTTGGTATGTTGGAGGTGGCAGAGGCGAGAAGTGGGTGTGTGTTGATGTAGCGTTTACAGCAGCTGGACTTAGCGACTCAGTCCAGGATTAAGCTTTTGGGTTTACGAAGAAATGTTTCTAAATGTATCTTCCGTAAGTGTTAATGAAGTAATCTGCCTTAGGGTCCAGGGAAAAGTAGTACAAATAATACATGTAACATAATCTAAAACTTAAATAGTCAAGCAATCCCTTATAATTATATTACAGAAGGAAGAACATTTTAAAACTGGCATTTTGTCTTCATCTAGTGGATGGTTTGCCTAATTACAACTTTAAACAGAATAGATAAGTGGTTCTCAAACTTTTTTTCACAAAGTACCACCTCAGAAAACACTTGGCTCTCCAAATATCACCATCATGACCAACATTAAAACACAGTAGTGTAGTAAGCGTAAGCATTCATTAAAAGCAAGGCTGAGGTTTTATTTACCAAGTATATTTAATGTTTGGCCAATGTAACATTACAGTTTTGATCAGTAAAAACACTGCACTTCTTTGGCGTACCACTATAAGGGGCCCGCGTACCACTAGTGACAGAGTCATGCATAAATTAAGTATAGACAACTAAACAACAGGCGCCATGTTTGCTTCCAAAGACGTGTGCTGCTGTGCCCGGAAGCATGCAATTTCTGTTGTTTTGACTAGAAATGTCTCATAATATCGGCCGATAAATGCTTTAAAATGTAATACCGTAAATTATCGGTACCGGTTTTATAAAGTAAAATCTATGACTTTTTAAGACGCCGTTGTACGGAGTGGTACACGGACGAAGGGAGAAATACAGAGCGCCAATAAACCTTAAAGGCACTGCCTCTGCGTTCCGGCCCAATCACATAATACAGTGGGGAAAAAAAGTATTTAGTCAGCCACCGATTGTGCAAGTTCTCCCACTTAAAATCATGACAGAGGTCTGTAATTTTCATCATAGGTACACTTCAACTGTGAGAGACAAAATGTGAAAAAAAATCCAGGAATTCACATTGTAGGAATTTTAAAGAATTTATTTATTTATTATGGTGGAAATAAAAAGTATTTGGTCAACCATTCAAAGCTCTCACTGATGGAAGGAGGTTTTGGCTCAAAATCTCACGATACTTGGCCCCATTCATTCTTTCTTTAACACTGATAAATCGTTCTGTCCCCTTAGCAGAAAAACGGCCCCAAAGCATGATGTTTCCACCCCCGTGCTTCACAGTAGGTATGGTGTTCTTGGGATGCAACTCAGTATTCTTCTTCCTCCAAACACAACGAGTTGAGTTTATACCAAAAAGTTATATTTTGGTTTCATCTGACCACATGAAATTCTCCCAATCCTCTGCTGTATCATCCATGCATCCATTTTGGTTCAAACTCAACTCGTCGTGTTTGGAGGAAGAAGAATACTGAGTTGCATCCCAGGAACACCATAACTACTGTGAAGCATGGGTGTGGAAACATCATGCTTTGGGGCTGTTTTTCTGCTAAGGGGACAGGACGATTGATCCGTGTTAAGGAAAGAATGAATAGGGCCATGTATTGTGAGATTTTGAGCCAAAACCTTCTTCCATCAGTGATCGCTTTGAATGGTTGACCAAATACTTATTTTCCACCATAATTTACAAATAAATTCTTTAAAATTCCTACAATGTGAATTCCTGGATTTCCCCCCCCCGCCACATTCTGTCTCTCACAGTTACAGTGTACCTATGATGAAAATTACAGACCTCTGTCATAAATTTAAGTGGGAGAACTTAAATTGACTGACTAAATATTTTTTGCCCCACTGTGTCTACGGCTTTTCACACACACAAGTGAATGCAAAGCATACTTGGTCAACAGCCATACAGGTCACACTGAGGGTGGCCGTACAAACAACTTTAACACCGTAACAAATATGCGCCACACCAAACAAGAATGACAAACACATTTCGGGAGAACATCCATACCGTGACACAACATAAACACAACAGAACAAATACCCAGACCCCCTTGCAGCACTAACTCTTCTGGGCCGCTACAATATAAACCCCCCGCTACCCCCTACCCCCCCCCCCCCACCTCAACCCCGCCCACCTCAACCTCCCCATGCTCTCTCAGAGAGAGCATGTCCCAAATTCCAAACTGCTGTTTTGAGGCATGTTGAAAAAAAATTATGCACTTTGTGACTTCAATAATAAATATGGCAGTGAAATGTTGGCATTTTTTTCCATAACGTGAGTTGCTTTATTTTGGAAAATCTTCTTACATTGTTTAATGCATCCAGCTGGGCATCACAACAAAATTAGGCATAATAATGTGTTAATTCCACGACTGTATATATCGTATCGGTTGATATTGGAATCGGTACTTAAGAGTTGGACAATATCGGAATATCGGATATCGGTAAAAAAGCCATTATAGGACATGTCTAGTTTTGACGTTAAGTTTTCCCAATGAAATACACTAAAATATTATGTCTATACTGTATATTAGGGGTGTGGGAAAAAATCGATTTGAATAAGAATCGAATTGTTTACGTTGTGCGATTCGGAATCGATTCTCATTTTTAAAAAATCGATTTTTTAAATTTTTTAAATTTAGAATTTTTTTTTTTTTTTTTTAATCAATCCAAAAAACCACTGCCCAGAAATACCATAACAATGCAATCCAATTCCAAAACCAAACCTGACCCAGCAACACTCAGAACTGGAATAAACAGCAATTGAGAGGAGAAAAACACAGCACAGAACAAACCAAAAGTAATGAAACAAAAATGAATATTATCAACAACAATATCAATATTAATTATAATTTCAACATAGCAGTGATTAAAAATCCCTCGCTGACATTATTAGACATTTATAAAAATAATAAAAAAGAACAATAGTGTCACAGTGGCTTACACTTGCATTGCATCTCATAAGCTTGACGACACACTGTGTCCAATGTTTTCACAAAGATAAAATAAGTCATATTTTTGGTTCGTTTAATAGTTAAAACAAATTTACATTATTGCAATCAGTTGATAAAACATTGTCCTTTACAATTATAAAAGCTTTTTTTTTTTTCAAATCTACTACTCTGCTAGCATGTCAGCAGACTGGGGTAGATCCTGCTGAAATCCTATGTATTGAATGAATACAGAATCGTTTTGAATCCGAAAAATATAGTTTTTGAATCGAGAATCGAATCGAATTGAAAAAAATCGATATATCATCGAATCGTGACCCCAAAAATCGATATTGAATCGAATCGTGGGAGACCAAAAGATTCAAAGCCGTACTGTATATAGTCGTAAATATATTGCAGCTCATGAACTTACAATAAAACATGCTTTTATTTCGTCAAAGTATAATTTTGCAGCCAAACATAACGCATTCTGCTGCTGCATCCATGCAATGTTTAGGGACCTGCAGTAGGGTTGCAGTTCGGCCGCAACTGTTGCCTTCTTGCAACAAATCATAGGTTAGAGAAACTGGCAGAGACTTTAACATCAGGGAGAAAGAGCATATAAAAAAATGTAAAAAACAAACATCAAAAGCATGCACACAAGCCACCAGACGACACGCAGAACAAGAACAACTGAAGTCTGACCACTGCAAGAAGGAGAACCACCTCATGGATTGGGACAACGCACCTGTCATCGGCAATGAGAGCAACAAATACCATCTTTGGATAAAAGAAGCCATCGAGATCCGGAAAGGCGCCGCCCAAACTGAACTGGGACAAGGGGGCGTACCAACTTTTCCAGACCTGGGACTAAGTCCTGAAGAGGTCGGGCTGCAGATGGCGCTGTCAGCCTGCTACTGCATGCAGGAAGACAGCACCAAAATCTGTTTCAATCAGCTGACCAGACACATCACAGCAACATCACGTGACAACCTCTGAGGAAGGCAACAGTTGTGGCCGAAACCGTCAGGTACGGAAATAAACACAGGTCTGTCTGTAAGAATAAGAAAATCGCATACATTTTTGAAGACCTAATGAACCTCTTTGGATTAACTAGGTTATTGGTATTTGGTCTAGAGCAGTGGTTCTCAAATGGGGGTACGCGCACTCCTGAGGGTACTTGAAGGTATCCCAAGGGGTACGTGAGATTTTTTAAAAATATTTTAAAAATAGCAAAAATTTAAAAATCCTTCTATAAATACAGTATATTTATTGAATAATATTTCAACAAAATATGAATGTAAGTTCACAAACTGTTAAAAAAAATGCAACTGTCCAATATTCAGTGTTGACAGCCAGATTTTTTGTGGACATGTTCCATAAATATTGATGTTAAAGATTTCTTTTTTTGTGAAGAAATGTTTAGAATTAAGTTCATGAATCCAGATAGATCTATATTACAATCCCCAAAGAGGGCACTTTAAGTTGATGATTACTTCTATGTGTCGAAATCTTTATTTATAATTAAATCACTTGTTTATTTTTCAACAAGTTTTAGTTATTTCTATATCTATAAGGTTGAGAACCACTGGTCTAGAGAAGCAGGAAGTTATCGATATTGGCTTTAAAATAGCAGTCAATCAAAGTTTACTTATATAGCCCTTAATCACAAATGTCTCAAAGGGCTGCACAAGCCACAGCGACAGCCTCGGCTTAGGCAAGAAAAATTTCAACCCAATGGGAACAACGAGTAACCTTGGGACTGCAGATGTGGGGACCCCCCCTGGGTGACCGGTGCAATGGATGCCGAGTGGATACAGTTAATAACTTGAGAGTCCAGTCAAAACACCCACAGAGACTGAAAAGGTGTGTTAAATTTTGTGATTGGCGCCATTTTTTGGACAAGTTTGCTCACTGCGTGTGCTGCGAGTCGAACGTCAACAGAATTTATTTCTGTTTAGTGCCTTGAACCGGAACTAAAAGTGCAGTTCCAGCCACTAGTTGTCCTTAGCATTTGTACTTGTATGGTTTCGTAATTCATCACTCAGAGTAACGTTTGTAAGTTTTACAATACAACTAACACGATTCAAACCTACTAAACCGTTCCATGTATTGTTTACTTCTAATATGTATCTCTTGTTTTTAATTTTTTTTAAGAGTCGGTAATGGCCATAGGGATCCATCGAGGTGTGTGTATATATATATATATATATATATATATATATATATATATATATATATATATAATAAATAATGCCAGTCACAACTTGTGCTCAGCTGGGAGCACACTTATTATTTCATACTTTTACTTATTATGAACTGTTACAGGCGTATTAAATAATCCTGCTAATATTAAAAACATAACTTAATAGAATGTGGGGATATAAAAGGGATCTGGTGCTATTAGACCGGGCGGAAGCGGAAATAGACGTCACACACCACCCGGAGCACCTGTCAGCCACAACAGAAGGGTCATGGCAGAAGTGCATTATGGGTCATGAAATTGTAACTGCCATATGCTATATTCTACTGCAGTAGCTATTAAAATGGATCATTTCATCGTTGGCGGTAACTTATAAAAACTGAAAAGGGCTGAACAAAAATGGCACCGAAAAGGAGATCATGTACTGCAGATTACAAGCTGGACATAGTGAAATATGCAGCAGAAAACGACAATAGGAAGCGGCGCATACCTTTGGAGTTGGCAGAGTTGTTTAGAAGCGACATCGAGGAAGAAGATTTCATGGGATTTATCGATTAGGAGTGACAGATTGTTTGGTAAACGTTTAGCATGTTCTATATGTTATAGTTATTTGAATGACTCTTACCATTATATGTTACGTTAACATACCAGGCACTTTCTCCGTTGGTTATTTATGAATCATATAACGTGCACTTATTCAGCCTGTTGTTCACTATTCTTTATTTTAAATTGCCTTTAAAATGTCTATTCTTGGTGTTGGATTTTATTAATGAATGTCCTCCAAAAATGCGACTTATACTCCAGTGCGACGTATAAATGTTTTTTTCCTTCTTTATTTTGCATTTTCGGCTGGTGTGACGTATACTCCGGAGCGATTTAGAATCCGAAAAATACTGTACATGTTTTTTTGTTGTTGTTGTTTTACTTTTGTGGTTGTGTGTAGAAGTGGCTGGTTGCATCAGCTCTGCTCTTTTAATGTCTTTAATATTTTTTGTGTTATTTGAGGTTTCCCTTTTACGCACATGATTATGTGTGCTATGGCTATGAGTTTTTCCCCCCCCTTAGCCTCAGTCTGGACCCCCTTTCCAGAAACCCAGGCTCAGACTGAATATTTTTTTTCTCAACCCCTCCCGTTTCTCACCTTTCTTGTAAGTGGCACCGGATGTTGGGTGACCCATCAGCAATCCTGTTCCGTCTCCCTGTAATGTTCTATCCTTCTGTCTCCCTGTTATGTTTGTCTGATCTTGAATGGGGTTGTGCTGAAAATCTTAATTTCCCCTCGGGGATTATTAAGAGTATTTCTGATTCTGATTGTCGCTCTTTTATCGCCTGCTTTTTGTGCATACTTAGCAGTGTGAGTCACCGGTTTTCCTTTTTCTCCAACCCCGCCTCAATCGCTCCTCAGCCTTCTCTGAACTGGACACTGAGGATTTCCTGCTCCCCTACACACGAAATCCGAATTAAAATAAATGATTTTCTTTTGCGCGTACAAAACATGCATTTTGCAGTTCCATCCACAATGCCAGTATGAACCCCTGACATTTCACACAGGTGGCTTGTGTACCTTGCGTTGATGAAACTCTGTCCTCGCGGAAGAAAGAAACACGACAGCAGCCCAAATACTGTAAATGAAGCAAACAATAGAACTCACCTTGAGCGCAACTGATGCCTCAAATCATCTCTGCCATAACGTGGACGCTGATAGGGTGGCTCCTGATGAGAAAGGAGGGAGGGAAAATAAAACTCACAAAAAATTAAATAATTGTGATGTATCGCATTTTCTCCAAAAATTGCCCAATGTTGCGTTTTTGGCTTTTGGCTGGAGACTTCTAGCACTGAAACATTGCCGAAACAGGATGCTTTGAGTACTCAATGCAAGAGAGATACACAGATGATATGAATTAGCTTGAAAAACGTCTAAACTATTTAGTTATTTAGTTTTTGTCTATATAAATCATCATCATCAGAAATCAAAGCATTCCGATCCATTCACTCTGATTATGTGGAGAACACCACACTGAAAAGGAAAGTGGGCCCGAGTGCATCGACTATGTCAGTGTTTTGCCTTTACATTATTGTTTTTATTTTATTGTTCAAATACCAATGGTAAATATTTTTAGAATTTTAGAAAAGTTTAGTTCTTTGAAAGATAACTATTAATTTCTACAATGGCAATGATTTCATTTTAGTGAGGTTACTATACAGTTGTAGCCATTAATGCAATGTAATGATAATACAAAACCAGGGAAGTTGGCACGTTGTGTAATTCGTAAATAAAAACAGAATACAATGATTTGCAAATCCTTGTCAACTTATATTCAATTGAATAGACTGCAAAGACAAGATATTTAATGTTGGAACTGAGAAACTTCATTTTTTTTTTGCAAATAATCATTATACTTAGAAGTTAATGGCAGCAACACATTGCAAAAAAGTTGGCACAGGGGTATTTTTACCACTGTGTTACATCACCTTTCCTTTTTAACACTTAGTAAAAGTTTGGTAACTGAGGAGACCAATTTTTGAAGCTTTTTTTAGGTGGAATTCTTTATCATTCTTGCTCGTTCAACAGTCCGGGGTTTCCATTGTGGTATTTTAGGCTTCATATTACGCCACACATTTTCAATGACAGACAGGTCTGGACTAAGGGCAGGCCAGTCTAGTACCCGCTCTCTTTTACTATGAAGCCACACATGATAACGTTGCTTGGATAGCAATATATGTTGCTCCAAAACCTCTATGTACCTTTCAGCATTAATGTTGCATTCACAGATGTGTAATTTACCCATGCCTTGAGCACTAATACACCAACATACCATCACAGATGCTGGCTTCTGAACTTTGAGTCTCGAACAATCCGAATGCTTCTTTTCCTCTTCGTTCCGGAGAAACAGTTTCCAAAAACAATTTGAAATGTAGACTCGTTAGACCACAGAACACCTTTCCACTTTCCATCAGTCCATCTTAGATGAGCTCGGGGCCAGCAAAGCCGGCGGCGTTTCTGGGTGTTGTTGATAAATGGCTTTCGCTTTGCATAGTAGAGTTTTTACTTGCACTTAAAGATGTAGCAACAAACTATAGTTACTGACAGCGGTTTTCTGAAGTGTTCCTAAACCCATGTGGTGATTTCCTTTACACACGTCAATTTTTGATGCAGTACCACCTGAGGGTTCAAAGGTCAGGGGCATTCAATGTTGGTTTTCAGCCTTGCTGCTTATGTGCAGTAATTTCTCCAGATTCTCTGAACCTTTTAATGATAATACGGACCATAGATGGCGAAATCCCTAAATTCCTTGCAATAGCTGGTTGACAAAATGTTGTTCTTGAACAATTTCCTCACGCACTTGTTCACAAAGTAGTGACCCTCTCCCCATTATTGTTTGTGAATGACTGAGCATTTCATGGAAGCTGCTCTTATACCCAATCATGGCACCAACCTGTTCCTAAATACCCTGTTCACCTGTGGGATGTTCCAAGTAAGTGTTTGATAAGCATTCCTCAACTTTCTCTGTCTTTTTTGACACTTGTGCCAGTTTTTTTAAACATGTTCCAGGCATCAAATTCCAAATGAACTAATATTTTCAAAATATAAAATTTTCCAGGTAGAACGTCAAGTGCCTTGTCTTTGCAGTCTATTCAATTGAATATTGGTTGACAAGGATTTGCAAATCTTTGCATTCTGTTTTTATTTCCAATTCACACAACATGCCAACTTCACTAGTGTTGGGTTTTGTAATTGGCATAATAATTTCCGTGTTTCAGTTTTCGGACTTCATTTTCTAACTTTCGGCCCAAGGTTTTCATTTGGGTGCACCACTAACAAGTTAGAAATAACAGTGTGATAGCAAGTTAACCTGATGGTGGGGTGGTGACTCGCTACGGACATTGCCATAGTTGGGGTTGTCGTCGTAGTATCGGCTTGGAGGGTAGTCGTCTTCCACGTGGCGGTTTTCACCATGAAAATTAGGGCCTTCTTGATAATTTGGACGGTCCCCATAATTTGGAACTCCATTGTACCACGGATCATCAAAAGCTCGGTCATAGGCTACCGCCCCTGGGTGGGGATTCCTCCTTTCAACAATGTTGACCACTCGATGCAAAGTGACCTGAAAATACACAGTTTAATCAGATTCATGTAACAGATAATAAATAGTTGTACTACACAATTACAATGTCAGCATTGGAGAATTCCACACTTATAGTCTGAAATTTAATCATTAAAACAAACAAAGTTTAAAAAAGAGGGACTTGTGTCACACTGGTTTTGTGATAGGACCAAATTCCAGTGTGACTTACCTCAAAAAAATTACAAGCCAAAATGTCATCTTCCGCACTAAAAAAAGTATGTTAGGTTGTTTTGATCATCTAATCTCAAAATGTATTTTTATAGATATGTGCATACTAGTTGTAGCTATTACGCTGTTCTAGTTTTTATTTGTATTTATTTTTATTATCTTTTTATCATTATATTTTTTTTTTAATACACTGAGCAAACAACCTCAAAGAGCTACAATGTAAAGTGCTTATTACAAATAAAATATATTATTATTATTATTATTATTATTATTATTATTGATATACTTACCAGCCAAGTTTTAACAGAAAGCTTTTCAAACAGACTTTAAAAATAAAATAAAATAAATAAATACAGTTTGTTGTTTAATGCACACCAGGGTTTGGATGATCACGTGTACATATGAGTACACAAACTGTCCTAGCAGAGCAAGAGCACCGGGACTTGTTCTGTTCTGACTGATCCAAACGAGACAAATGTGAACATACCTGTAGGGAACTCTACATGCACCAATGTTAAATTTGTACCGACAAAATAGTTACCATGTTTCATTTATGTCAGTACATACTTTGTTATGTAGTCATATCCTGTGCAATATTTCAAACATAGATAAACTCATGTATGCTTGTTTGGAATAATGTTCCATGCGTAAACACATCTGTTAATGCGAACCATATGTGCAATAGAGTTATCTGCAACACTTAAACTCAGCCAAAAGTTTCTTTCCTAATGCCCATTTATTACAAGCAGCAAATTAGCCCACTTGCACCTAAGCACTAAGAACTTTTCCATTAACTACAATTGTCAATAGTTTATTCCTTATCCGTCCGAAGCTGAAGTCATGCAGCAACCTACTGTTATATATGTATCTTCATGTTATTATTATATCCAAGTCTGTGTATTTATTTCTACTGTTTATGTCTGAAGTTGGTGTTGTCTATCTTTTATGTGAATGATCTTTACGTGTTCGGAAAGTGTTCACAGCGCTTCACTTTTTCCAGATTTTGTTATGTTACTGCCCTATTCCAAAATGGAACAAATTCACTTTTGTCCTCAGAATTCTACAGCCCAATAATGACAATGCGGGAAAAAAAAAACATTATTGTTGGTTTTAATATTTATTCTTATTGTAATGTTTTTATTTTATTTCCACTAATACCCTCAGTGTTTACTTTTTACTTTTAAAATTTGATCTCAATTCTGTACACTGCTGCTGGAATTTAAATTTTCCTGATGGAACTCTCCTGAAGGAATCAATAAAGTATCTATCAATATCGTATCGTGAGATTTTGCTATTGTTACTTGCCTAATGCTTAGCAAACCATTTCAAAGTGTGCACCAATATTTGTTCTGTCAGGTCCATTGTACCCAACCACAAGCGTCAACACCACCTAAAACAACATCTTACCTCCCTTGTGTCCATCTCTGTAATGTGCTGCTCGTAACACTCTCGTAATGAGGACCACCGCTGTCGGAATGCCACTGAAAAGGACAAAGGACATTTTCCGTACATCACCTGCAAGACTTGTGTCAAACCATTTTAATACCGCTCCAGTTGGAATTGCCTGGAGCAAAAATCTTACTATCTTATTCTGCAATAGGAGACCGTTGACCGATTACAAAGCAGTTGGGTCCAAATGTCTCACAGAGAAGCAAGGCCCCTTTTGTCGGTAAAAATAGGCGCAAAAGCATTGTCTAGAGTTTGTTGTGAGTCAGAACAAAGACTTTGTCGTAGCAAACTCTAAAAATTACAAACACACTCATAAAAATGATTTTGTAACAAGCTGGTGAGGGAACAGGTTATGTAAAGGGGAAGACTACAGTATACAGTATGCTTACTGTTCGATTCCGGTGATTGATGCACAATCTCTTCTTACGATTCAAAATCCAGCACTCCGTTCAACGGGTCCTGTCCGCTCAGCACAGACAGTTTTACCGGCTGCTCCACCGACGTAGGCTCTACTCAGCTGGATGGCGAGGCAATTCGCCTAGTTCTACTATCCTGTGTTGGTTCAGCGTAGTCCCGCTTCCTTTTTTGGTATACCCGGTAGAGAAGCCTACAGTATCTCGTAAGACCGAGTCAAAAAAAAACAAATCCCGCTGTTTAATGGTAGCTTGCCTCTAATGAATCTTGGCTCTTGTTACTGACTAGGTTACATTCGAGGGCAGGGGAAAGGAAACACCCTTCAGGACATATTGTAAGTGGACTGCATTAGAATGACCCTTCAGAGCTAGGTGTTGGACACATTGAAGTCCTAATGCTGTACATCAAGGACGCAATGGTACAAGGAGGCATGAAATTTTGATTATTTTTATGATACTTTTTATTGCAGATTCAATTATATTGGCCACAGTATACTTGTTGCTACCCTCCAACCGGCAGAAACTGGATCCCCGGAGATTTACCCAACATCCTCTTTTTCCCTCTCCACCTGTTAACCAGTTCCGTGTTTTAGTTCCGTGTTTCTCATCAGCATCACGTTGAACTTTGAACACTTCTACTACTCAGTGGCCTAGTGGGGAGAGTGTCCGCCCTGAGATCGGTAGGTCGTGAGTTCAAATCCCGTTAGAGTCATACCAAAGATCATAAGAAAAATGGGACCCATTACCTCCCTGCTTGACACTCAGCATTAAGGGTTGGAATTGGGGGACCCACTTTGCTACCCCCTTGAGGAGCTGTGACTACGAAATATGAATTAACGATATCATCATCGGCGGTGTATCCCTCTATGGAGGATGCCTGTGCGTGACTTAGTTTAACATGGGGAGACTGGTGCACAGACAGTAACCACATGATCCTTGACAGAATCGGGTCAGGGACCATCGCAGTCATTGTGGTAGTTCATAAATCTACCGCCTTTCGCCTGTTCCGCCGTTGAGATCTTCACCGTATCCCTGCCTAGGGGGAAGTCAGGTAGTAAGCCAGGGCCACCTGGGGCAACAGTAGTAAAGGGGTTAACCTCTTAGGGCCCCCAGACCCCATAGAGGAGCCTCCACTGCCGGATGCACTTAACAATATGGACAATACCTCGCCATACTCTCTAGAGTGGCTGTGAAGATGATGACGGTGCACATTGGTAAAATCTAAATGGGATGCAGAGAAAATTACAGTGTATCCATCCATCCATCCATTTTCTACCGCTTATCCCTTTTCGAGGTCGCGGGGGGTGCTAAAGCCTATCTCAGCTACAATCGGGCGAAAGGCAGGGTACTACCATGAATTGATTAATGTGGACCCCGCCTTAAACAAGTTGAAAAACGTATGTGTCACCATTGTAATATGTACCGTACTGTGCAATCTACTAATAAAAGTTTCAATAGGTTTCAAGGTTTCTCATAGTCATCATTGTCACTGCCACCGACGTCCCACTGGGTTGTGAGTTTTTCCTTTCCCTTATGTGGGATCTGTACCGAGGATGTCGTTATTGTTTGTGCAGCCCTTTGAGACACTTGTGATTTAGGGCTATATTAATAAACATTGATTTATTGATGGAATCAATCACCCTGGACAAGTTGCCACCTCATCACAGGGCCAACACAGATAGACAACATTCACACTCACATTCACACACTAGGGTAAGGCTGGGCAATATAACAATATATTCGATATATCACGGGTTTGTCTCTGTACAATATAGAAAATGACTATATCGTAATATTCGAGTATACGTTCTCAAGCAGTTGCTTTTAGTTGTGGGCATTACACTGCATGCATTTCCCACTATCTTGTCTCTCCTTCACACAGATAGCTAAACAAGCGCATAATCTTACATATGTCACGTGTGCAACGTCACACGCCCACCCCGAGCAGAGAGGTAGCTACATGGGTAACATTAGCTGTGATGCTAACGGTGCGTTGCGAGTGGCAATACAAGAGAGAAAAGGTGTCAATCTGGTAACAAATGAGGGAAGAATTAATTCCCAAGAAAAACAGCTCGAGTGCATCGTCTGGCGTTGGTTTGGCTTCAAGCAGGAATATGTTGAACAATTATGCGGCAAAAGCGTTGCTCAGAAGGTAGCAGCACTGCTATTTAATTTCCTATTATGCAACTCATTTTTAATTGACACTTATTGAAATATCTTGTGTGACATCATGCACAAAAGTGCACTTTATTTGTGTTAAACTATTGTAGTAGGGCTGTGCGATATATCGATATACACGATATATCGCAGGTTTGTCTCTGTGTGATATAGAAAATGACTATACCGTGATATTCGAGTATACGTTCTCACGCAGTTGCTTTTAGCTGCTGGCATTACTCTCCAGGCTCTTCCCACTCTTTCTTGTGTCTCCTTCTCACAGACAGCAAGCGCACCTTCTTACATACGTCACATACTGTCAAGTCATACGTCACATACATATACGCCCTCGCGGAACAGAGAGGTAGCAGCATGGGTAACGTTTGCTGTGTTGCGAGTGGTAATACAAGGGAAAGAAGGTGCCAATCTGGTAACAAACAAAGGAAGAATTAATTCCCAAGAAAACAGCAGGGGTCCATCGTCGAGCGGTGGTTTGGCTTCAAGTGGGAATATGTTGAGGTTTGTCAAGTGTGGTGCAGAAGCGTTGCTACAAAAAGTAGCATTACTGCTAATGTGTAGCATCATTGGAAAAGTCACCTGCTAGAGAAGGAAAAATGATTACTGCGCATGTCATCATCTCCGTTTGGTGCCACACCAACTAAATGCCGGGGCAAACATTTCCACATCAACACTGTATGAAAAAAATAGTGAACAACATACGGAGATAACGTCCGCAGTAACCCACCACATACCGATTTGATTTACTATTATGCAGCTCATTTTTATTTGAATGTTATTGAAAAATCTTAAGCGATATCATGCACAAAAGTGCACTTTATTTGTTTTAAACTATTGTAGTGGCTTTCTGTACAAAAAGTGCACTTTAATTTTGTGTTATTTTGATATGTCATCTTAGTGACGTCATGCACAAATGTACACTCATAGCTTTTTTTAAAATGTCTCTGACAATCTTGCACTTTCTGTTTTGGAAATGACATGAATGTTTCTGTCTTAATAACTGTTTAACAAATAACCATCCATCCATTTTCTACCGCTTGTCCCTTTTGGTTTACGGGGGGTCGCTGGAGCCTATCTCAGCTGCATCTGGCCGGAAGGCGAGGCCACCTCATTGCAGGGCCAACACAGATAGACAGACAACATTCACACTCATATTCACACACTAGGGACCATTTAGTGTTGCCAATCAACCTATCCCCAGATGCATGTCTTTGGAAGTGGGAGGAAGCCGTAGTACCCGGACGGAACCCACGCAGTCACGCAGAGAACATACAAACTCCACACAGAAAGATACCGAGCCCGGGATGGAACCCAGGACTACTCAGGACCTTCGTCTTGTGAGGAAGATGCACTAACCCAGCGTTTCTCAAAGTGTGGGGCGGGCCCCACTGATGGGGAATAGACACATGATAGGTGGGGCGCGAGGTACGGGAGGAAATTTCACTTTAAATATTTTTTTAATTATATTCTTAGATTATTTTTTTTTTTACTATGCTTTCATTTTCTATACACACTGTAAATCACCTAGTGATTCTGTCTGTGAAATCCGTTATGTAAATAAGTGTGAATTACTTATTTTTCCTCTAGGCTTTAAATTTCTAGATAGGAGCGAAAGTTTGACAGACATAGCAACAGCAACTAATGTGGGCGGGGCTAAGCGGAACAATCTTTCACGCGGATGGGTAGCAGGCTAATGTGTGGACCACAATTACACAAAATGGATAACTTTGTGACTCGCACCTCAAAGGTCGTCAATTCAGAGCCGGCGCCTGCAGAGAAACAAAAATCTGACGGGCTTAATCAACCAAAAAGCCAACCGAAAAGAAAATAAGGGTATCTTGCGCTTGGATTCACGGCAACGGTGGTGGGGGCAGAGGAGAGACCCCTCTGAGACCGTTAGCAGCAGACAGCATGAGACCCAACAAATTAAAGAGACACCTCGAGACCACACACCCCAATCACGTCAATAAGCCACTTCATTTCTTTCAAAGAAAACTGGCAGAATAGTTATTCTATTTATTATTGAACTTGATGCAAGTTATACCACATCTGCACAGTTATTTTATTTATTGTTGAACTTGATGTTATTTTATGTTATTGAGTTTGAATGTATACAATTTGAATGTTACTTGACGTTCAATAAATATGAAAATGTTAATCATGGCATTAGCGTTCTGTTGGGGCGATGGGGGCAGGTGGGGCTTGAAAACTCCCCCTTGTCCAAAGTGGGGGATGACAAGAAAAATTTGAGAACCACTGCACTAACCCCTCTCCACCTTTCTGCCCAGTTTAATATATATAAAGTTTTGCTGAATTGACTTAGTTGTGATTTCTCTCTCTGAATTAAAAAGTTTAAAATGAGCATATATTAATGTAGTATGAAGAAGAATGTTTTAATGTACAAACCCCGATTCCATATGATTTGGGAAATTGTGTTAGATGTAAATATAGACGGAATCCAATGATTTGCAAATCATTTTCAACCCATATTCAGTTGAATATGCTACAAAGACAACATATTTGATGTTCAAACCGATAAAACTTTTTTTTTTTGCAAATAATCATTAACTTTAGAATTTGATGCCAGCATCACGTGACAAAGAACTTGTGAAAAGTGGCAATACATACTGATAAAGTTGAGGAATGTTCATCAAACACTTATTTGGAACATCCCACAGGTGTGCTGACTAATTGGGAACAGGTGGGTGCCATGATTGGGTATAAAACAGTTTCCCAAAAAATGCTGTCTTTCACAAGAAAGGATGGAGCGAGGTACACCTCTTTGTCCACAACTGCGTGAGCAAATAGTCAAACAGTTTAAGAACAACCTTTCTTAAAGTGCAATTGCAAGAAATTTAGGGATTTCAACATCTACGGTCCAAAATATCATCAAAATGTTCAGAGAATCTGGAGAAATCACTCCACGTAAGCGGCATGGCCGGAAACCAACACTGAATGACCGTGACCTTCGATCCCTCAGACAGCACTGTATCAAAAACCGACATCAATCTCTAAAGGATATCACCACATGGGCTCAGGAACACTTCAGAAAACCACTGTCAGTAAATACAGTTCGTCGCTACATCTGTAAGTGCAAGTTAAAGCTCTACTATGCAAAGCAAAAGCCATTCATCAACAACATCTGGGCCATAGATGATCTAAGATGGACTGATGCAAAGTGGAAAAGTGTTCTGTGGACTGAGTCCACATTTCAAATTGTTTTTGGAAATATTCGACACAGTGTCATCCAAGCTAAAGCGGAAGCGAACCATCCAGACTGTTATCGACGCAAAGTTCAAAAGCTAGCATCTAAGATGGTATGAGGGTGCATTAGTGCCAAAGGCATGGGTAACTTACACATCTGTGAAGGCACCATTATTTCTGAAAGGTACATACAGGTTTGGGAACAACATATGCTGCCATCTCAGCGCCGTCTTTTTCATGGACGCCCCTGCTTATTTCAGCAAGACAATGCCAAGCCACATTCAGCACGTGTTACAGCAGCGTGGCTTCATTAAAAAAAAGAGTGCGGGTACTTTCCTGGCCCGCCTGCAGTCCAGACCAGTCTTCCATTGAAAATGCGTGCCGTATTACGAAGCGTAAAATACAACAGCGGAGACCCCGGACTGTTGAACGACTGAAGCTCTAAATAAAACAAGAATGGGAAATAATTCCAATTTCAAAGCTTCAACAATTAGTTTCCTCAGTTCCCAAACGTTTATTGAGTGTTGCTAAAAGAAAAGGTGATGCAACACTGTGGTGATCATGCCCTTTCCCAACTACGTTGGCAAGTGTTGCAGCCATGAAATTCTAAGTTAGTTATTATTTGAACATCATACATCTCGTTTTTTTAGTGAATTCAATTGAATATGGGTCGAAAAGGATTTGCAAATCATTGTATTCCGGTTATATTTACATCTAACACAATTTCCCAACTCTTATGGAAACAGGGTTTGTAGACACATAGAATCATCATACTGCTGTGATTATATGCATCAACTGTTCATTCAAGGCTAAGGCCAAATATCCAGATATATACCGTTTATCGCGACATGGCCTAAAAATAGCCAGATATTAATAAAAGGCCATAATGCCCAGCCCTAGCTGCAAGACTTGTGTGCAGAAATACCAGATCAGTTAGGACTGAATGCCCCAATAACTACTGCAACACATGCAAAACACAAACATGGCGACTCACTTTTTTGTAGGAAGGATTCAGCTTAGCCCACAAAGTATCAGTGTGTTGTGATGAACCTGCAAAAAAAAGTTAAAAGCGTAACTGATTATCCAACAAATTTCACCAAGGTGTCCTACACCTACAGCACATTACATGCACAATCAACCCAAAAGCTTTGACTTGTGGATCCCAAAAGTTTCTAAATAAGTCATGCAAAGGGATTTTAGGCACACTTTAGGTAAAAACAGCTGCGATCTCGCTAAGCCGTAGTTAACATAACACGGCAAGCACGAGTCGCGAACTATATTAACATGCAATAAAACAAATTATTCCTCGAAAGCGAACGTATTATTTACCCAAATACTGCGTAATCCTCACATTAACACCAGGGGGGGGGGGGGAAACACTTGTGCGTTGCATGGTGGGGTTTCTTCTTTGGTGCATCGCAAGCAAACCTACCGCTGCAGCCCCCCCAGTGGACAGGAGCTGTTGGAGGCCAAATTAATGCATTCATACATCCATTTCTACCGCTTGTCCATTTTTGGGGGTGCTGAAAACTATCCCAGCTGCATTCGCGCGGAAGGTTGTACACCCTGGACAAGTCGCCCCTCATATTCAAAACAAATTATTCGGTGAAAACCCAACTGAGAAACTGCTTTTCAAATTTTATGAAAAGAATGATCTGTTGTTTTGAAAAACAACAAACAAAAAGAACGCTTAACGGCCATCACGATCATGTATTTATTTTTTAGAAATATTTAAAAATAGTTTTATTGAACAAAAAACATAGATTTATAATTCACATACAAGTCAAGGTGAGGCGGCGACATGTCCACGCTGTACCCCGCCTTCCGCCCAAATGCAGCTGAGATAGGCTCCGGCACCCCACGCGACCCCAAAAGGGACAAGCGGTAGAAAATGGATGGATGGACAAGTCAAGGCACTTTCAACATCAAGGAAAGAAAACATAAGCAAATACAAATAGAGTAATAAATGTGAAAAAAAATCAACCAAAAAAAAGACAAAAAGGGCTACCGAAATCACTTTAAATATTTTTAACAAGAAAATAAATTTCTGCAATGAGGTGGCGACTTGTCCAGGGTGTACGCCTCCTTCCGCCCGATTGTAGCTGAGATAGACAACAGCACCCCCCGCAACCCTAAAGGGAATAAGCGGTAGAAAATAGATGGATGGATTGATATCAAGTTAAGGGCTTTTGTACTCTTAATCATTCTCTAAGATTTGATTGATAATTGTAACCCACTAAACCAATTAAAAAATGTAGGCCTTACTTTCATGAATCGACATTTATGCAGAATTTATTTTGCTTGGAGCATAATAACCTTTTAAGGGCCAATATATATACATATATATATATATATATATATATTTAGTTATTTATTTATAGACATATAAATATACATACACATATATATACACACACACATATATATATCCATATAAAAAAATATATATATAAGAAATACTTGAAAATAAACACACACCCCCCAGCCCCCAATCTCCCGAATTCGGAGTTTTTAAGGTTGACAAGTATGCCGGGAAGAGGTTGACGAAGTGGGTGGGGAGAGGAAAGTCTGGGTCTCACTGCTAAAGCTGTTTTTCCCGCGACCCGACCTCGGATAAGCGGAAGAAGATGGATGGATGGGTGGATGGATAAAACTGCCCTCATATATTTGTTGGAACATTTTTCCTCACAGAAATGAACATATTCAATATTAAAGTTTCTCAGACAAGGGGTATTTGAATATAAGACCCTGAGATCGGTAGGTTGTGAGTTCTAACCCCGGCCGAGTCATGCCAAGGACTATCAAAATGGGACCCTATTACCTCCTTGCTTGGCACTCAGCGTAAATAAGCTTGCTAATGTC
This sequence comes from Nerophis ophidion, assembly GCF_033978795.1. Classification (NCBI taxonomy): domain Eukaryota; kingdom Metazoa; phylum Chordata; class Actinopteri; order Syngnathiformes; family Syngnathidae; genus Nerophis; species Nerophis ophidion. The sequence goes on from NC_084622.1 coordinate 8,304,902, forward strand.
TTGGAATGTATAGTGTCTTATGGGATATGTTGTGGTTGTGTATGATCGCTGCGTTTTGTGGCCTCCTTGTATAGCCTCCAATATTTCTAACCTCCAATATAGTCGGAATGCCACCACCACCACTTTCTGTACATTCAAGTCTCTTTTTCTGCAGGAATGCTGCCATCACTGGGTAGCTATGGTCCATTGAGTTGAGACAGAGGCCTCAACAGTCATGTGCTTTTGGAACATTCACACCTCTACACATACACGTAAAGACAGGCGTCCATGTATGGAGGGCGTTGATCGCTTTAAGACAGATGTTGGGAATTGGGTCGTTGCCCTCCATCCCGTGACTTTCAGCTCCTTATTTAGATTGAATTCACCAGTGGTTCCTGCTTTCAATTGAGGGTAGACAGTGCTGAGTTGGTCTTATTTCTCAGACCAAAGTGAAAGATTGCCGCTATTTCCACAAATTGATCAGTGTGCCTCAGCAGGTCTGAATTTAAATCTTTGTGGTTTTTGCCTTCTTCCCTTCAGTGGCCGTTTAATTCCATTCACCCAACTATTATCCACTTTGCCTCCTAAACCAGTAATGATAGCGAAGGGGCACATTTTCATTTACTGTGTGTTCTGTTTTTCAGGCAAAATGGCCAACCCCGTCCTTATTACAATACCAGAGGTCGGGGCCACTCTCAAAAGTAAGTCACTTCCTTTTATGTCAGTGTCATTCAAACATTTTTAATCCTTGTGTACAAAAGTTCTATATCAAGTCACACATGAGCATATTACATTTTTATTATACAGACTTTGTCAAGTAAAATAACACTTACCTGCTCAGTGGCCTTGTGGTTTAAGTGTCCGCGCTGAGATCGGTAGGTCGGGAATTCACACCCCAGCCGAGTCATACAAAAGACTACAAAAATGGGACCCATTACCTCTCACCCATTTTGTCACTCAGCATCAAGGGTTGGAATTGGGGGTTAAATCACCAAAAAATGATTCCCGGGCGTGGACACCGCTGCTGCTCACTGCTCTACTCACCTCCCAGGGGGTTAACAAGGGAATGGGTCAAATGCAGTGTGTGTGTGACAATCATTGGTATTTGAAGGGCCTAATGAAACCCACTACAACCGACCATGCAGTCTGATAGTTTATATTTCAATGATAAAATATTAACATTGCAACACATGCCAATACGGCCTTTTTAGTTTACTAAATTGCAATTTTAAATTTCCCGCGAAGTGTCGCGTTGAAAACGTTGCGGTATGATGACGCGTGCGATTGACGTCTCGGGTTGTAGCGGACATTATTTTCCAGCCCGATCCAAGCTATAAGTAGTCTGCTTAAATCGCATAGTTACACAGTATTCTGGACATCTGTGTTGCTGAATCTTTTGCAATGTGTTCAATTAATAATGGAGAGGTCAAAGTAGAAAGATGGAGGTGGGAAGCTTTTAGCCTTTAGCCACACAAACACAGCCGGTGTTTCCTTGTTTAAAATTCTCGAAGGTGAAGCTTTACTATGGAACATAGCGGTCAAGCGAACATGGATCCCGACCACATGTCAACCGGCAGTTTTCGGTGATAAAATTGTGGTAATAAGTCGGCTCTTACCGGAGACATCAGCGGAGCTTCCGTCCTGCCTCAGCTGCGTGACTTCCCTCAGAGACACTGCGGTCAACACACCCGTGGCCACACCCCTCCGACTTTCAGGTACTATTCAATCTCACTAAAACACTAGCAACTAGTGATGGGTCCGGCAACACCTATGCATCGGCAATGTTTTGGTCACGTGACCGATACGTGAACTGTGTCACACTGGCACCTGCACGCCAACCTTGGGGCAGAATGGCGTAGTGGTTAGAGCGGCCGTGCCAAAAACCTGAGGGTTGCAGGTTCGCTTCCCACCTATGGACATCCAAATCGCTGCCGTTGTGTCCTTGGGCAGGACACTTCACCCTTTGCCCCCGGTGCCGCTCACACTGGTGAATGAATGATGAATGAATGATTGAAGGTGGTCGGAGGGGCCGTAGGCGCAAACTGGCAGCCACGCTTCCGTCAGTCTACCCCAGGGCAACTGTGGCTACTGATGTAGCTTACCACCACCAGGCGTGAATGAATGATGGGTTCCCACTTCACTGTGAGTGCTTTGAGTATCTAACAATAGAAAAGCGCTATATAAATCTAATCCATTATTATTATTATTATTATATTATTATTATAACCTGTGTTTATAAGGAAGCGCATCCGTCAACGAGATGCTGCTGCCAACAGAATCCCCGCACTTCTGTCGTTGGCCATTTGTCATTTATCGTCGTCGGAGATCATTTCTACCGTGTGGGAATATTTTGATCATATATCGGAAAAAAAGGTATTTGTGTTCATTTCCTTGTCATTTCATCCTGTTCTCTCAAAGTTTCTAGCATTGTCCCACCCACACAAACATCATATTGGTTGCATTAAAAATCAGTACCAAACTATCTCTTCGATAACTCATTTGGTAGAGAGGAGGACTGTAGTTGTTCATGCTGAGTTCCTTAGGGCACTTGTTCAAATCCAGTTCGAACCCATTACCTTTTTACCATGAATTGATTAACGTGGACACCGATTTAAGCATGTTGAAAAACGTATTTGGGTGCTACCATTTAGTGGTCAATTGTACGGAATATGTACAGTACTGTGCAATCTACTAATAAAAGTTCCAATCAATCAATCAATAATGTTCACATTATTTATTGACTGTATCTAAAAAAGATAAAAATATATTTTTCTTTAAATGAAGATATGAAATAATCCTAAATGAAATGCAATGACTTGGTTTATATCATTGTATACACTAGGTCATAAAATCAGTGTCAGTTGAGTCGGTCCATAGGTTGCCTGTAGGGATTTTTAATGTCCAGCAGATGTCAGTATCTAGTGACACAGGAGGAGACCCTGCCCCAAGTGGAGGAGTTCAAGTACCTAGGAGTCTTGTTCACGAGAGAGGGAAGAGTGGATCGTGAGATCGACAGGCGGATCGGTGCGGCGTCTTCAGTAATGCGGACGTTGTACCGATCTGTTGTGGTGAAGAAGGAGCTGAGCCGGAAGGCAAAGCTCTCAATTTACCGGTCGATCTATGTTCCCATCCTCACCTATGGTCATGAGCTTTGGGTCATGACTGAATGGATAAGATCACGGGTACAAGCGGCCAAAATGAGTTTCCTCCGCCGGGTGGCGGGGCTCTCCCTTAGAGATAGGGTGAGAAGCTCTGCCATCCGGGAGGAACTCAAAGTAAAGCCGCTGCTCCTCCACATCGAGAGGAGCCAGATGAGGTTGCTCGGGCATCTGGTCAGGATGCCACCCGAACGCCTCCCTAGGGAGGTGTTTAGGGCACGTCCAACCGGTAGAGAGCCACAGGCAAGATCCAGGACACATTGGAAAGACTATGTCTCCCAGCTGGCCTGGGAACGCCTCGGGATCCCCCAAGAAGAGCTAGACGAAGTGGCTAGGGAGAGGGAAGTCTGGGCTTCCCTGCTTAGGCTGCTGCCCCTGCGACCCAACCTCGGCTATGCGGAAGATAATGGATGGATGGATGGATGGATAAACAAGTGAAGACCAAGTCTTTAAAATATTTTCTTGGATTTTCAAATTCTATTTGAGTTTTGTCTCTCTTAGAAGTAAAAATGTCGAGCAAATCAAGACCAGCATGCTAGTAAATAAATACAATTAAAAAAATAGAGGCAGCTCAATGGTAAGTGCTGCTATTTGAGCTATTTTTAGAACAGGCCAGCGGGCTCCCCATCTGGTCCTTACGGGCTACCTGGTGCCCGCGGGCAGCGCGTAGGTGACCCCTGGTTTTGGTGATCTTCCATCACGATCATGTATTCGGATCCCCCTCGCCTCCATAGATCACAACGAAAGCACCGCTCTTTAACCTAATTGGTCGAACCCTCGTCACGTGATCTTCCCCAACACGGGAGTTTCCGCGACAGCTGAGTAGTGGCGGCCAAAAGGCGATGTACTTATAATTCTCATCGTTTTTAACTCCGCGGACGCCAACTTGTGTATTATGGGTGACAAGAAGAGTCCCACAAGGTAAAAAAAAAAATAACAACCCACGAATGAAGACGCTTCAAAAGGTCATTCCCAGAAAAAAACGAGACGGCTTCGTAAATTGATGGATCTGTTTTCACTGTTTCATGGCGGCTAGCTTGTTAGCTTGTTGGTAGCCCCTTTTTAGTCGACTTCCTCGGGAGTTGAACTTACAGTAAGCGAGTCGTTGCGGGTTGGACTATATTCACGAAGGCGGTGTTCATAGCGAGCTTTGCCGCTGTTTGTATTATGCTTTTTTTTAAAGGCTAAAGCGGCAACTGAAGCCGCCCGCCGACGATGGCTGCTGGGACTGTAGCGTCTGCACCTTCAGGAACACAGCTGAGGCGTTCAAGTGCGTGATGTGCGACGTCAGGAAAGGCACGTCAACGCGGTAAGAATGATGTTCAAGTTTTAACGTACGCGAGTATGTAGTATTGTTTAGACAATCGGGACTGTTTTGGGTTTACAGAATGAGCGTTTAACACTTAATTTGTGGAATATCCGTCTGTGTAGTCTGACCTATTTTTAACCCCATTACAGTGAACTCACCATGTACGCATGACTTCAAACTGTCATTGTTGCAATGATGCAAAACTGATTGCAAATTATTGTTTTCAATTTTACAAAAAAAATCATACAATAGTCCAGTGGTTCGCAACCTTTTTTCAGTGATGTACCCCTGTGAACATTTTTTTAATTCAAGTACCCCCTAATCAGCGCAAACCATTTTTGGCTGAAAAAAAGAGATAAAGTAAATTGTAGCCCTATGTCATAAGTTTCTGATTTATTAAATTGTATAAGAGTGCAAAATATTGCTCAATTGTAGTGGTCTTTCCTGAACTATTTGGAAAAAAAGATATAAAAATAACTAAAAACTTGTTGAAAAATAAACAAGTGATTCAATTATAAATAAAGATTTCTACACAAAGAAGTAATCATCAAATTAAAGTTCCCTCTTTGGGGATTGTAATAGAGATCCATCTGGATTCATGAACTTAATTCTAAACATTTCTTCACAAAAAAATAAATCTTTAACATCAGTATTTATGGAATATGTCCACAAAAAATCTAGCTGTCAACACTGAATATTGGATTGTTGCATTTTTTTTTCACAGTTTGTGAACTTACATTCATATTTTGTTGAAGTATTATTAAATAAATATATTTATAAAAGATTTTTGAATTGTTGCTATTTTTAGAATATTTAAAAAAAAATCTCACGTACCCCTTGGCATACCTTCAAGTACCCCCAGGGGTACGCGTACCCCCATTTGAGAACCACTGCAATAGTCAATACTGTGAAAGTGACGCTGTTTCGTTTATGGATGCACAGCTGACCAATAATTCTATTACCGTCCAATCTGTCTCAAGGAAGTAGTGGAATCAAATTAATAGCATAAAAAATAAATCTCCTGTAGTGGATGGTATTACATCTGAGTTCTATAAACTATTTTCAGAAGCGCTGGCTCCATTCTTACTAAAAGTGTTTTGTGAAAGTAGTGATACAGGTGTCCAACGTTTCCTCTAAGGCAATGTTTTTCAACCACTGTGCCGCGGCACACTAGTGTGCCGTTAGATATTGTTTGGTGTGCCGTGGGAAATGATGCAACTTCACCTAATTGGTCCAAAAAATATTTTTTTTTACAAACGAATAATTATAATCTGCAAATACTGTGCCGTTCCTTAGTGTCTGTGCTGTGTAGAACTTGGCTGTAGAGCTGTGATCCCAATATGCAGACCACAGCGTGCAGGTAAAAAAAGCTATGTAACGCTTAAGCCAAAAATGAACAAAAGGGAAAGGAAAAGGCAATGAAGCATAGGTAAAACGACAATATAACTGAATTGATTACAAAGTAAAAAGAAACAGAATGCTGAACGACAGCAAAAACTTACAGCGTGTGGCGCAAAGACGGCGTCCACAAAGCACATCCCGTGCATGACAAGGCAATCAACAATGTCCCCACAAAGAAGAACAGCAACAACTTCAATAGCCTTGCTCGCTAACGCGAAGCAGGTGCAGGGACTAGCGCTCAAAGGAAGACATAAAACTGCTAGAGGGAAACACCAAAATAACAGCACAAGACAAGAACCAAAGCACTACACACAGGAAAACGCCAACAAACTCAAAATAAGGCACGAGGAGGACCTGGTGGAGTTTCATTTTTAATGTTTTCTGCTGGTGGTGTGCCTCCGGATTTTTATAAGGAAAAAAATGTGCCTTGCCTCAAAAAAGGTTGAAAAACACTGCTCTAAGGTGCAATTGCACACTGCTCACGCGTCCTCTGCGCACGGCAGATCTAGGCCGCACACAAAATCGAATAAAAATATAAGCGCTTACCAGTGTGCACGTCTCCCGTCGCTCACATGTGCGCCACTGAATGCTCAAGGAGCTTTGGCGTTTGGTCACACATATGAAAAATTGGAGGGAAAATAGCAGGTGTCCTAGCTTTTTCCAACTTTAACACAAGGCCTCATTACCCTTATACCCACACCAAACGAAGATTTGCCAATCATTGATAGTTGGCGTCCAAATAGCCTTCTAAACAATGACTATAAGATTGTACCTATTATTTTTGCTAAACGTTTAAAATTGGTTCTGAATTACATAATTGATGAGACAGTCAGAATTTATGAAAGGGAGGCACATATCGAAAAATATCAGGCTTGTACTTGACATACTGGATTACCCAGAAGTCATTAATGATAAAGGCTTCCTTCTTTTCTTGGACTTCTACAAAGCTTTTGACTCGATGGAACATTAACTAATCTTCAAAACACTTAACAAATTTGGCTTTGACAATTTTTCCGCAAAACAATCAGGACTTCATGCTGCAATGGTAATAGCTCGATAAAGTTAAAAACTGATACATCTCCAAGGTCCAAATAAAAAGGGGGATACGACAAGGTTGTCCAATTTTTCCATATCTATTTTTTTTTAGCCACTTAATTGTTATCTGTTCATATAAAACTATTCATTTAAAGAGGATCTCTATACTAGACAGAGAAACAACTATCAGCCTGGCTGATGACACAACACTCTTTTTGAAGGACTCTTCTCAAATTCCTCTCTCCTTGGATGTGATTCATGTATTCTCTTTGGCTTCTGGTCTCCATTTAAATGTGAATAAGTGTGAATTGATGGTTGTAAAGAGATGTGGCTGTCTATATGTAAAATTCCAATTAAGGAGAGTAATAATTACCTAGGAATACTTATTATACAAAAAATCTGAGTTCTAGATCGGTCTTGAACTTTACTCCAATTGTGGAAAAAAACAAGAAAAGATTTAACCAATGGCTGCAGAGAGACTTATCCTTAAAAGGCACAACCTTACTCTCCAAAGCATAAGGTATCTCCAGGCTTACGTATGCGGCTATTTCTTTAGATGTAAACCATAAAATATGTAATACTATTGACAAAATACTTGTTGACTTTATTTGGAAAAACAAAATTCATTATATTAAGAAATCTGTTATAATGAACAATTACTATCAGGGTGGTCTAAACTTTCTCGATTTCACTACACTTAAACATCACCTTCAAGATGAATTGGATAAGACACTATTTGAAAGATCCTACCTGAATTTGGAACTTCATATCTCATCATGTATTTTCTAATATTTGTTATTGTGTAACCAGAACATTGATAGGATTCTTGTTGCTCTTTCATACTTCCACAAACAAGCCCTGCTGACATGGTCTCTTCTCTACAAGCACAATTTCTCACCTACGAAATATTTCATTTGGAACACTAAAGACATATGTTACAAAAGGAAATATCTTTTCCTCAACAGTTGGTTCAATAATCGTATTATTTAATGAGTCAGCTTTTCAATAAGGAAGTTAAACTTTTTAATGACTAATAATTTCTCCACCATTTTAAGGTCCCTGTGAATCCCAAACAATTTGCCATTCTATTTGATTCCATTTTATCAGGTGTTATGTTGTTCAGGGCTTACTCATTTCCTCTTTCTGCTGTAACAATTGTGAATGATCCACTGGACACTCTTGTAGGGAAACTTTGTTTTAATCAGAAAAATCCGCAGCTTATTCCAAAAATGATTGTGTGTCTGTCTCCTATGTAATTTTGCTCTGGAATAATGTTGTGAATGACGTCTGCTGGGTCAAAACACGGTCTCTTCCTAACAGATATTTATTTACTTATGAACAAAGTCAAAGAGATTTCTTTCAAAATCCATCCATCCATCCATTTTCTACCGCTTATCATTCATGATTATTACCCGGTAAAGACTGTGATTGTTAGATACAAGAAGGACATTGATGTTACCTGCACCTTATGAAACATGCATCCACGATCTGTTTACTACCTGTTTTGGACTTGTGAAAGCACTCGATCACTATGGCAGGACATCTGTCACTTCATCCTGGACATTATTCATGACAAATTTGTGCTTTGTTTTGAATATGTGCTATTTGGAGTTACACAGTATGAGGTGATAGGTTGTTTGGCAACACTAAATTGGCCCTAGCGTGTGAATGTGTGTGTGAATGTTGTCTGTCTACTGTATTTGTGTTGGCCCTGCGATGAGATAGTGACTTGGAAAATGGATGGATGGATGGACGGACGGAGAAAACATTTGAAAATGAACTTTACCTTTGCAACCTCAAGCAGCCATGTTTCCATAGCAACAGTATGTGGCTTGTTGTCACAGTTGGCTTGCTTCCTACATATTTTGTGGTTTGCAGTTTTAATAATTTTAAAATCAAAAACAAGTACAGTTTTGAATATGCAGTATGTATATCCAGTAAACACGTGTGCACTTTTTCATTCATCACACACTGTTGTATTTATACTTTTTATAAACCAGTTATAACCTCATCCCAGGGAGTGCAGGTCCATATACTGCCTGCACACATTACTTGTAATCAGATCCAGTACAAATTCTCTATCAAAAACTTAAAGGGGAGCTGCATTGTTTTGAAATTTTGTGTAGTATTCACAATCCTTATGTAACACATGCACACTTTTTTATTATTTTTTATTTTTGCACTCTAAATAAATGCGAGCAAAAGTCAACTTAATGATGGGCACCAGAGTACCATTCCAATCTTGTAACATCACAAACTTTGTATGTATGAAATATCAATGGGCTATATGGCTATTGAATGACAGCCTTTTGGAAGTCATCTGATGGCTACTGCACTGTAAGTAGACTTTGATTCCAAACTGCTGCACTTTATATACTTCTGCACTTTAAACGAAGCTGCTGAAATACTGCAACTTGATCGCCCACTAATTTGTAACTCACATACCCTTTGTGTATTGTACTTGTATTTTAAATTGTTTATCATTATGAAATTTTTAATATTGTTGTGTATTTTATTCCTATGTAATTTAATTGGGGATGTTAGATGCACCATAAAATGACTACAGATGGAAATTAGCATGGTGCTAAATCTGGTGCAGTTTCTTCTTAATGTAGTTAAACTGCACATAGTCCTTCAAATAAACAAAAATCCAATGGACAGAGTCTTCCCAAACACTTCCATCAACATTTTATATATACTACAAATATATATGTAATGGAGTGACAGGCACATTCATAACATGTAATATTTATGTATTTTGCTAATTTTAAGCATACGGTGACACATTCATTTCACAAACACTTTTTCCTTAAACATTACTGAATACTACTCACTGCAAACTGGATGAAAGCCAACAAACATAAAACATCGCTTACTGTACAACGTCTGCTGGCATTAGGATGCCAACTGTTAGGATGTTGATATAATTCCGTTTAGATGAATGACTCAATCCTCGCGACGAAAATAGGGGGATGGAACCACGCATCTATTTCCGTCTTTCTCGCAATTACCTGGTCTAAATTGGCTGTCAAAGTTGATGAATTTATCGGATTATGTTCTCACCCTTCCATTATATAGGTGAGAGACATTTATGATCTAGAATGAATTTACACGACTTCAGAGGCGAGAAAGCAGCTCACTAGCTCATGTCAATGCAGCAGCTTAAAAGGAGTTACCTCACGGTGACAATGCGCTGCTAAAAAAATATCGCTAATATTTGGTTGAAATTCAGGTTAAAAAAAAAATGTGAATGAAGTATTGTTGGTGCTTTTTGGGTGGTTATTTATTGAGTTTTATGGTGGGAATAGACGCAATGATGTCATGACTTAATGGTTCCCATTCACTCCATTGTAAGCTGACTTATGTACAAATTAAAATGCATTTTAAAAAAGTCTGTTTTTTCTCTCATTAGGATTGTGAAATATAGTCAAAATTCCCCAAAAAATGCAGTTTGCCTATAACTCACTCTCAGCAAAGTATTCATTTTCAATGTTGGCGCATTGAATCTGCTCTCACATTTAAGCCTAACTTTAACCTTCATGTGTCTTTTAGGAAACCACGGCCTGTTTCTCAACTTGTGGTACAGCAAGCAAGTCAGCAATTTGCACCACCCACGCAAATTAAAAAGGAAAAGAAAGAAAAATCAGAGCAAGACAAGAGCGATAAAGATCCTTCGCTGAGGAAGAAAAGCTTAAAAAAGATGAGGTGTGTGTGTGTGTGTGTGTGTCAGCTACCAAATAGTTGTTGGTCTCTTGTCTTGTCACATAAGCGTTGTGGTGCCTCTCCTATCCAGGCCGAGGTTGAAAAACGTGGACAGGAGCAGCGCCCAGCATCTGGAGGTCACAGTCGGCGATCTAACAGTAATAATCACAGACTTTAAGGAGAAACCCAGACCGGCATCGACTTTAACAAACGCCACCTCGGCGGAACTGCACAGTCAAAGTGGCTCGAGCTCCGACAACACTGAACGAGGGGTTTCCCGATGCTCTTCGCCGCGGGGGGATGGCTCATCGGTCTGCGGAGACACTCACTAAATCCTCAGGACATCCCCTAACACGGCACAACGCATTTTTTGTAAACTCTTGACAGCCTCAAACTAGAGATCAACGTGCATGTTTTATAATGAGTTAGTGTTATGTTAGAATTGGCTTCCATGTTTGGTTGTTTTTGTCACTGCCTTCTCATAACGACGATCAATTGAGAGATAAACTGAGCAAACTGACAAGTAGCATTAAAGTCTTGCACGATGCAATGTAAAGTTTGTATCATATTGTAGTTTATTCTAAAATTGTGTTATTTGCACTTGAGGGGCATATTTTATTTTGTTCCCCAATGTCCCATCTGTTTGTCATTATTAGTTCATTACAACATTTTGTTTTTGTTTCAGCTTCTCATGTCTTTGGCTGCAATACCTATAAAAATATGGAACAGTATACTTTTTCACTTCATAATTCAGCATGATTTAATCATTGTTTATACTGTAAAATCCTAAAAATATAAAGAAAAAGAATATATTTTAGGTTAAAAAAAATAAGTGAAAATATCTGTCCATGAAGCTAGTTAATGTTACTTGATAAGATATCCTCAATTTAAATGTGTCTATAAGATAGAAATGAGTATTTTTATTCTGGAAACATGCATTATTCCAAAATAAAATTGTCAAACTAAGCATCCTTGGATGTTGCAAAATCCTTAAACGTGAAACCCAAAATATCTTATTTGAATAGTTATTTACTCAGTTGTAACATTTTAAAACTAGAATAGACAAAATATAATTATTCATGCTAAAATTAGGATGTCGTAAAGCCAATGACCAAAAATATGTATATAGCTCTTAAAACTAAAGACATTTTTAGAAAAAAAAAGTTCAATCTTGGCAGGTGGCAAATCGTGCAGTGTATACATGTATACACAGACTGTGTATTCTATATGTAATACAGCTGTTATTTTCATTGCATCATATGAGGCGCCCTATACATGAACAAAACCTTTTTAACGGGAGGAAATGCTCTGGTGGATTTTTGCAGGCAGATTCTAGGTTAGATCTTAAAAATGCAAAAATAATAAATAGTGCACTGTCGATACACATGGAGGTACAGTGTGTGTTTTATTGCAACCCCAAAAAAGATTTGCAATAAAAGAAAAGCATTTGAAATGTAAAAATATTTTGATTGCAAATTTTCTTTGGTTGCGTAAAAATACATTCATCCCCAAAATGAACAGCTTGTTTGAGATTTATTATCTTAATTGAGTACGGATTATTTTGCTACTGTTTTTTTTTTTTTTTTTTTTGCAAATTGATGCTTTGTTTACCATCACCCTTTCCAGTACAAACCATCCACAAATGTTGATTTTGTCTGCAGTGCATATTAAACATGCAACAGTGTTGTCTGTCTAATTGTAAATAATGCAGACGAGGCGTGTTAACTGAGTTCTCAACGTTTACTCACACAGCGTGCTGATAATCACATTCTAGCTGCCGGTATGGCGACATACTACCTTCTTGGGGCTACCGCGCATGCTCGTTATTACTGTTGCATGCTGGGTAGTGTAGGTCTTGTATTCTCGGCCTAGTCCTAGCTCATAACATCACAGCAACTAAGCGACTGGGCGCGGCTTAATCATGTCCACACGTCAACAAACACGTCAGCCGCTCTAAACTGCATGAAGTGTTTCGTCGCTTTGAAAGATTAACTCGGGTTGCTCAAGTCAGTTTCTATGTTGGCGACACATACACCAAGATGTCTCTATAGGCCACAGAACGCAAGATGCGATGTTATCTGCGTGCATTTCTCCTGTGCGCCGGGGTCGCCTTCGTGTCGGTCACCGCGGAGGATAGCCGGCGGAGGGGGATCAGCGAGCTGACGGTATCCGACGCAGGGAGGCATGACGCGGGGACCGTTGTCAGGAAAAGCCCTGGATTGACAGGCCGCAAACTGGACCGGTAGCTAATGCTACATAGCCAATGCCAATTGCCTTTATACTGTTTTATTTACAAACAATAACATTAATACAGCTGGAACATTTTAAGGTCAACATTGTAGTTATTTACTTGTTACTGTTTTTAACCATCGTTTTTTCATTTCAGCGTTTTCTTTAGTTTATTGTCCAGCAGTTAATTAACCAATCACCTGCCTTAAAAGCTTATACAAACGCCACCTGTTAGGAGTTAGCATTAATACAGCTCAGATTTAACCATTAACATCCTAATAGACTGTTGTAACGTTTAAAAGCACAATACAACATACAAAACGGGTCTTTTTATCCTATCAGGTGTAAGTCACAGCCAGTTTCTTACTGGAATCCATATTGGAGACTGCCTACTGATGTTTGTGGACTCAACTGCTTTTTGGAATCGTCCTTTGGGTATGCATACTCTGTGCAAATGTAATAGTCTAAAATGCTTCAATTCATACTTTAAAATATTGCAAGTGGCCGCACTTAAAAGGTACTGTTGCTGCAACCTAGGGGTCCCCAACCTTTTTTGCACCACAGACGGGTTTAATGTAGGCATTATTTTCAGGGACCTGCTTTCCACTTGTGCCAGAGAAATACAGCAAAACTAAGTTTGTGAAAAATACAACCCACTATAACGCTGAATTAGTGAGAGCTCTGGGCTTGTTTCTTTGCAATGAGAACCCCAGCAGGTTGATGGTAAACTGCAGATGGAAATCAGCCTTTGACTCCAATCTGTCACATTTACATTTTACATGTTCATTAATGTGCATTGTATCATGTCCCACGTTATAATAAATGGCAATTTCCTATGAGGAGTTTCATTGTACATCTATAAACAAGCTTATCGGTGTGTCTAGTGGGACTGGCATAAGTTACTCAGAGAAAATTGCAGTCGTTTACAAATTATTTTAATGTTTCTGTGCAGCCCAGTACCGGTCCCCGAATCTGTGGTTGGGGACCACTGCTATATACCCAAATACTTCATTTTTGTAGAATAACAGTTGCTGTTAGGCATACAGTAATGGCTGTAATCTATCCTTGACAGGGTTTCACGATTTCAAAAAAAAAAAAGTGATTTTTATGTCTTATACAGCCCTGTGATGAGGTGGCGACTTGTCCAGGGTGTATATCGCCTTCCGCCTGAATGCAGCTGAGATAGGCTCCAGCACCCCCCACAACCCCAAAAGGGACAAGCGGTAGAAAATGGATGGATGTTTTATACATAATAATGCATAAACATGTGGAAAAAATAACGAGTGAAAGAAGACGTTAATTTTAGACTGTCAGTCATCATATTCTTATCTCAAAGTGCCACGCATTTCAACAAAATGCAATAATCTTCTTTCAAAACTATTTACACAGAAAGACTCAGATCTTTGTCTACATCATGCTCTTAAACTGAAGAAATAACCGAGAAAAACTATGCAGTGTTTATAATGTAATATAATCATAATAATGCAAGTAACCATTTTTAAAAGATATATACTTATTTTTCATTACTGTAGAAATGTTTACAATTTTACTACAATTGGAAGGGAAATATCTTTTATCCAAAATAACTAAACAAAAAAAATGTATTAAGCTAAAATTAGCTCATATTGCCCGTCCAATTTGAAGCTGAAATATTACCACAACGGTGCATTTGACTTTGTAACCATATTTTCCCTCCAAATTTTTGTTACTTTGCGGCACTTCCCACTAAGCAAGTCGTGGAGCTCTTTGTCTGTAATTACTGTGTGTAAACCTTGTGCCACACTCTCCGCCCACCGAGACAAAGACTGTAGATGACTAAAAGAGGGCCCAATGCGTTCAGTTAATGCTACCGTTAAATAAACACGCTCAGATGCTGAGAGCGCTGCACAGTCAGACCTCTTTTTCCAAATGAACGCAAGGCTCAATAACTTTGATTGGCGAACATGTTTGTCACTCTAATGTCAGTGACGGTGGACAACCCCCCCAAAACCTTAGCCTCTTGCGGTTATTTATCACTATTTAAAACGTCGATGTTGATTAATCGTGTAGCCCTAGTCCTTGATATGTATTCTTGTACCTGTTAACCCTAATAACGATTCCAACTTCACTGGGGTCTGTGGATCTCTTCACTGGATGTGTAAAGAGAGAATAACAACTAATGCCGTTTGTCATATTGTGTTTGGCCTGTAAGAGACGACAATAAGGCAGTCTATGAAGCCGAGAAGCAAGGCGAGGGGAGCAGTCACGTGGCCGTGGTAGCCTGTGGACCCCGGCTGGACGAGACTCTAACCATGCTGAAGTCTGCCGTCCTGTTCAGCAAAAAGCCTGTGAAATTTTACATCTTTGCCGAAGACGAGCTTCACAGCAGCTTCAGAGATGCAGTAAGCGTCTGCGCCAAATTACTGCGCATTAATGCACACGGAGTAAACGAGTCCCAGCAGAAGAGTTGTATGTGAAACTTAAACTTTTCAACGCTAATATTTCTTAAAATGTCAAAATACATTGAGTCAACAAAGCTCATATTATTGTGGTTTCGGAACTGCTACTCATACTGGTTCTAATGAATAAGATGAAATGAGAGGTCTCAGTATAATGCAGTGCAGTTCAATACCACTGCAAACTACAACCTCACTCATTAGAATCATATTTACTGCCACAAAAGTTTGCATGACGAGTACAGCAAACCAACAATCTGAATAAAAAACAGGCTGCACTTTGTACAACCCTGTATTTATTTACACATATTATCCTGCCCTTTTCAGGAGGTTAGAATTGTGTTAGGCAGAAAGGTAAACTGTCCTTTAAAGTACAGCTGAAACAACTTCTAACTAGAGGTTAAATCAGGTGTCCCCAAACTATTTGACTCAGGGGCTGCTTTGGGTTAAAACAATTTGGCTGGGGACCAGACTGTCTGTCTGTCTGTCTGTCTGTCTATCTGTCTCTGTGTGTGTGTGTGTGTGTGTGTGTGTGTGTGTGTGTGTGTGTGTGTGTGTGTGTGTGTGTGTGTGTGTGTGTGTGTGTGTGTGTGTGTGTGTGTGTGTGTAATTTGTGGACGCTGTCTGCTTCACATTTCCTGTAAGTGTTTTTAGATAATAATTTTATATATGTGTGTGTATATATATATATATTTATATATATATATATTCCTCCTGCACTAATTGACTGAAAGAGTATGCACTTGATGCATTTTTAAACAATATGATTTGCCTGAGACACTAGGAGACACAGAGTAACGAGCGGTAGAAAATGGATTAGAAAGGTCAGATTACAAAAAGAAATCCCCCAAAAATGTGTACACATATATATATATATATATATATATATATATATATATATATATATATATATATATATATATACACACACATATATAAAATTATTATCTAAAAACACTTACAGGAAATGTGAAGCAGACAGCGTCCACAAATTACGAGCGTACTTGAGCTCAGCATAAAAAGGATTCTCTGTAGTAACCAGTGAATAGAGAATAATGTCCTTTCAAACCAATGATGTCACAAGCTTAACTTAAATAGTGCTAATTACAAAACAGAAATCAGGTGAGGGGAAAAGTGTTCAAAAACATGCGTAAAGCTGCTGCTGGAAAGGGGAAAACAGTAAGTGAAAAACCACAAATTAAGCGCGAAAGACAGGAACATAAATTACACTCAGAAAATCATCAAGAAACGCAAAATAAGACAAGCCGTGACATTGGGTTAATAATCTTTGCTTTTTGGGACATGTTGAATAGTGCAAGTGTAAACGTTACGTTACCTAATGAAACGTGTTCAGCATGCCCAAAACAAATACACTACATTATCTTGTAATATATACACTTATATGTGCATGAAACACACAAAATAACCTTTTATTTTCTATTTTCCTTTAAGCTTCACTCCTGGCCTCGATCTGTTCGGGCTCGGTTCAACTTCACCATCTACTCCATCATTTTCCCTACGGAGAATGAGAACGATTGGAGGAAACTCTTTAAACCGTGTGCCTCTCAAAGGCTCTTTTTGCCAGTATGTTCATCCAACATCTTCAGCAATCAAACATCTACAAAAATAATGCTAAAAAATAAATTTGCTATTTTCCCTAAGCTCATCCTGAAGGAGGTGGACTCCTTGCTGTATGTGGACACAGATATCCTCTTTCTGCAGCCTGTGGAAGACATCTGGGCCCTCTTCACGGAGTTCAACGCAAGCCAGCTGGCCGCCGTGGCTCCAGAACATGAGGAGCCACGTATCGGCTGGTATAATCGCTTCGCCCGCCACCCTTACTACGGACAGACTGGCATCAACTCAGGGGTCATGCTCATGAACATGACACGCCTCAGGGAAACTTTTTTTAAGGTAGGCTCGTTTTGTTTTGCTAAAAAAGGTATCAATGAGAAAGCTGAGATATACTGGAAGGGTAAATCTTGATGCATTTTATTAAGTCATATTAAACATAGCCCATTTGTATTACCTCAAATTAAACTAAGAGGTACACGTGGGAGAAAATGGATGTATGAAAACTAAATTGCCCAATTGATGGAGAGGTTTGATAAAGAGGTGTCGATATCGTAATTCAAACGTTTTTTTAGTATGAGTTTCCTCTATTTTTTGGAGTTCATTAGAAGTGATGGTTCTGCCATTTCTAAAATTCTAAATTTGCTGATTTATTTTTGCATTGTGTTCTTCTAGAATGATATAACTGCTGTTACACTTAAGTGGAGTGAAATATTGATTCCCCTCCTGCACAAGTACAAACTCAACATCACCTGGGGGGACCAGGACCTTCTCAATATCATATTCTACCATAACCCAGGTGCGTGCGCATGCATTTCACAACAGTGTTTGAAGTCATTACTTACCAAAGTGAAGTGCTCTGGTGCTACTGCAGAAAGCCTCTATGTGTTCCCCTGCCAATGGAACTACCGTCCAGACCACTGTGTTTATGGCAGCAACTGCAAGCTGGCAGAGAAGGAGGGCGTCTTCATTCTTCATGGGAACAGGGGAGTCTACCATAACGAAAAGCAGCCAGCGTTTAGAGCCGTCTATGAGGCCATCAAACAGGTATGGAACACTTAAACGCGTATCTTGTTAGTCATTGTTGAATCTAGGAAAGGACACAAATACACACACGCACCAGTGTTCTGTAATTTGTTGGTACTTTATTACTTTATTTTGGGTTGAGAGCAAACTTTATCCCCTGCAATGAAGTAAGTTTTCCAAACAGTGTGTTTTGCTAATGATTTCAACTGCCTCAAGAAAAACATTTTACTTCCAAATTTGCTCCAGTCATATATATATATATATATATATATATATATATATACAGTGCCCTCCATAATTATTGGCACCCCTGGTTGAGATGTGTTAAAAGCCTTAAAATAAATTCAGTGTTTATTGCAGAAGAATACTGTCACACTGAAAATTGTAGGAAAATGTAGCCTTCAACTCAAATGAATTGTAAGAAAATAAAAAAATCCCTGACTAAAAAATAATTATTTTTCATTAA
The DNA here is from genome assembly GCF_033978795.1 of Nerophis ophidion. Lineage (NCBI taxonomy): Eukaryota > Metazoa > Chordata > Actinopteri > Syngnathiformes > Syngnathidae > Nerophis > Nerophis ophidion. Next base: position 8,323,214 of record NC_084622.1, read on the forward strand.
ATCACCTGTTCCACAATTATTGGCACCCTTAACAATTCCCAGGAAATAAATATAATTGAAGCATTTCTGTCATTTCTACAGTAGTTTACAAAGTTTACCAGAGTACGTAGGAACATTTAATTAGTAATTCATCACTTCCTGTTTCCCTGGGGTATAAATATGACGTGACACCGAGGCCATTTCTCTTATCCACTCTTAAACATGGGAAAGACAAAGGAACACAGCATACAAGTGAGGCAGATGTGCGTCGACCTTCACAGGTCAGGCAGAGGCTACAAGAAGATTGCCACTCAACTGCAGCTGCCCATATCCACTGTGAGAGGAATAATTAAGAAGTTCAAAACAACTGGAACAGTGGTAAATAAGCCTGGACGAGGACCCAAGTTTATTTTGCCACCACGCACAGTGAGGAGGATGGTAAGAGAAATCAAAAGATCTCCAAAGCTCACTGTTACAGAATTACAACAAATGGTAGCATCCTGGGGTCACAAAGTCTCCAAATCAACCATCAGGCGCTGTCTACACGCCAACAAGCTGTTTGGGAGGCATGCACGGAGAAAACCTTTCCTCACTCACAATCATAAACGCAAGCGTCTGGAGTTCGCCAAACGGTATTGGGGCTTCAACTGGGACCGTGTGCTTTGGTCAGATGAGACCAAGATTGAGCTTTTTGGCAACAAACACTCTAAGTGGGTCTGGCGTACCACGAAAGATGCGCATGCTGAAAAGCACCTCATACCCACTGTGAAGTATGGGGGTGGGTCAGTGATGCTGTGGGGCTGTTTCACTTCCAAAGGCCCTGGGAACCTTGTTAGGGTGCATGGCATCATGAATGCTTTGAAATACCAGGACATTTTAAATCAAAATCTGTTGCCCTCTGCCCGAAAGCTGAAGCTGGGTCGTCACTGGGTCTTTCAGCAAGACAATGACCCTAAACATATGGCCAAATCTACACAGAAATGGTTCACCAGACACAAAATCAAGCTCCTCCCATGGCCATCTCAGTCCCCTGACCTCAACCCCATTGAGAACCTGTGGGGTGAGCTGAAAAGGAGAGTACAGAGGAGAGGACCCAGGTCTCTGGATGATTTAGAGAGATTCTGCAAAGAGGAATGGCTGAAAATCCCTCTTTCTGTCTTTGCCCATCTTGTGAAACATTATAGGAGAAGATTAGGTGCTGTTTTGTTGGCAAAAGGGGGTTGTACAAAATATTAACACCAGGGGTGCTAATAATTGTGACACACATTATTTGATGTCAAATAATTATTTCTTTATGTGGGATTTTTTCCCCACTGAATAAATGCACTTGTATTGAAGGTTGGATTTTTCTCTTTTTTTCCATTAAGGTCCCATATTATTTAGAAAAAAAATAAAATAATTGGAAGCTAAAAAACACATCTCAACCAGGGGTGCCAATAATTATGGAGGGCACTGTATATGTGTATGTATATATATATATATATATGTGTATGTATGTATATATATATATGTGTATATATGCATGTATATATATATGTATATATGCATGTATATATATATGTATATATGCATATATATGT